>NW_023303909.1:0-7555 GCF_011077185.1 Oxyura jamaicensis
TTCTTTTCTTTTCTTTTCTTTTCTTTTCTTTTCTTTTCTTTTCTTTTCTCTTTTCTTTTCTTTTCTTTTCTTTTCTTTTCTTTTCTTTTCTTTTCTTTTCTTTTCTTTTCTTTTCTTTTCTTTTCTTTTCTTGGCAGGATAAACTTGGACCCACAACGTTCTTTGAGTCCAACTCCTGGGCCTGCACAGGACTACCTAAAAATTAAACCATATGTCCAAGGGTGTTGTCCAAACGCTTCTTGAACTCTGGCATGCATGGCGCCATGGCCACTTCCTTGGGCAGCCTGTCCCAGTGCCTAACCACCCTCTGGGTGCAGAACCTTTCCCTAACCCCCAGCCTGACCCTCCCCTGTCCCAGCTCCATGCCGTTCCCTCGGGTCCTGTCGCTGTCCCCAGAAAGCAGAGCTCAGCGCCTGCCACTCCGCTCCCCTCGTGAGGGAGCTGCAGGCTGCCATGAGGCCTCAGTCTCCTCTTGTAGGTACTGTATTCAGTGGAAGTGAGCAGAAAGCCCATCCTGAGGGATGCTTTGCTAAACAGATTTTTGAAAATATTGTTATTTTACCACCCATGTCTTGTTGGCAGGAAGTTTTCTTCACCTGCAATACCTTTTGCCCAGTTTCTGCTTCCTACACTGCTTTCAGGGCAGGTTTCTGAAGTCAGTGCAAAGTATCCTTTTGATGATAACAGGTTAAGTCTCAGGTATGGTGTGCTCTGAAGGATTATCATTACAGGAAGAAGTGAGATTGAATTGCTTCTGAAGCTGTTTGTGACCCTTTCTTTTGGCTCATTTTCTTCACAAGCCCCAAGTCCTTTTCAATTGTTGCAGTACCATGAACAATATTTTTTCTTTCCTGTACAGACTCCTAAAATTATTTTTCTCCCTTTTTCACCTTTTTCAGCTTTTTTTTTTTTTTTTTTTTTTTTTTGGCAAGCTGTACAGAATCCCTGTATACAACTACTGATTTAAAAGCATGATATCATGATTGTAAATTTAGGCAGTCAGAACCAGGAGTCTTCAGATGCCATCTTTATGTGTATGGTTCTTACAATATGCTTTTTAAATATGGAAGTGTACCATTTTTCATGTGGGAACTCTGCCTCATTACTGCCAGGGAGTGACATTTGTTTCCTTTCTAAGGACTTTTCAACCCAGGTTTCATTTCAGCTTAGCAAGGAGACCACATAACATCTCTTCCAGCGTTCCCTGCCTGACACCTCTTTCAGCTTCTGGCATGGGTTAGACAAGGCCTCTTACATATCCCACATTACAGAGATCTTACTGATGCCTAGAATTTGAGTAATGAATGAGATACAGTCCTGTAGAATAAATAAATAAAACAAAACAAAAAGGAAAACCATGGTACTTTAAAGGCAATATTAATACCGATAGAAATATGAACCTAGGTTCAAAAGACAAAAAACGGGTAGTAGTTGGTACAGGCATAGTAGTTGAAAATGACAGATGTGGAGCAAACTTAGCAAAAAGGAGTAATACTTTCTGGAGTTTATAATTCTAGGGAACAATGGGTGTCCCAAAATACCGTATTAAACTTTTCCCATACTTCCTACTACTTCAAACACTACATTCTGGGAAAACGTATGTTCAGCAGCAATTACAATCAAGGTATTGTAGCTTTAGGTAATTTTTCCCTATTGTTAATTTTGTTTCTTCAGATGGTCAGGCTAGTTGTTGAATTTAGTCTAGGCTGGCTACAAAAGTGCATGTGCACACTTGATCGTGTGACCCATTGGGAATACGACTGTTGTGTAGAGGGGTAGAGTGCAAGGACAATTGCACTGTCAGCTGGTCTCCTCAGTAAATCTGCCTTCGGTGAAACTGTGTTTGTGCTGCTAGTACCAACTACTTTCTAAAACTGGAAACTGTATGTGACTGGCTGACAAAGCCAGGAGAAGAATCAAGAGGACGTTAACACAGAGGGAGGTGTTTTGATCTACACTTCTGCCATGCAGCTCCAGCCGTGTTTTCGTTCTCTTTTCCTTTCCTTCGAATGTGTCAGGAGAATATTCTGTTGTCTTGGTCTTAGAAAATATCCTCAGGGACGTCACCAGCTAAGTTACCATATGTAATCAAAAGCAGATGTACAGAAGTCCCAAAGCCACTTATCAAGATTCTTTAATCCTTTGGAAATATAACTGCAAAATTTTTTGATCATTTATTCAAAATGTGCCTGTAAGTTAAATACAATGACATCCTGGGAAAAGAAAAAAAGAAGCAGTTGTTCAAACTTCCTTGACATAGTGTTTTGTCCCTAAGCTTGACAGGACCTCCTTTAGGGATGAAAGCTTAGAGGAGGAAAGGATTGGTGTAACACAGGAAAATTGACTTGAATATGCTCTGTGCTTATACAACATGAAAAACAAAAACCACAAAACCTCCCTGCTCTGGAAAGCTCACAGTCTAAATACGGAGATA
Organism: Oxyura jamaicensis; assembly: GCF_011077185.1. Lineage (NCBI taxonomy): Eukaryota > Metazoa > Chordata > Aves > Anseriformes > Anatidae > Oxyura > Oxyura jamaicensis. Next base: position 2,435 of record NW_023303909.1, read on the forward strand.
GGAATAAGTAGGATGATCTCTGATTATCTCTGCTGTGGACAAAATAACATGCTCACTGAACCATTCACATGGGGTTTGGTTGGCTGTGTAGATGGGCTCTTGTCTGCCTGTATCCATGTGCATGGACTGAGGCTACTTCAACATTGTTAAACTTCTGGGAATGAATGACTGGGTTATAAAAAAGCGCTGACATCCTCACCGTGACTCTGAAGTACATAAGAAGACAGGACAAGTTCTTACAGAGTCCTGGAGGGTGAGACCACCAGGATTATAGTACCTTTTAGATGCAAGTCAGACATGCAAAGTCATAGTTTCTGTCTTGCAGTGAAAAACAAACAAAAAAAACCAACAAAACAAAACACAAAAAAAAACAACCAAAAAAAAATAGTATTTGATTTAATCATAAAACGAATTAAAATTTTAACTAGTGAATTTTATTTTATTGCTTACAAAGAATACGTAAGCAAGACAAAGCCATGCTCTGATTTAACCAATGTGACCATGTTGCCTTTGTACACATAGCAATCACGCTTTGGATATATCAGAGCTTAGTAGCACTAAATTAACACTGTGTAAATATAGTCACATGATTTGAAGTCAGATTACAGATTCCCTTCCCTCATCCCCCAAATGCCTGCTACAAAGTGCTGAAATCTCACCTTAATGAACGTTTCATCTCAAGCTGCATGTTCAGGGGATACAGCAGAGCCCCACAGAAATATAGTCAGCACATCCCTTGGTCCTTCTTGTTTTACTGTGTTTGCCTCCTTGCCACCTCCCACTCAATGCCTTCTATCACAGGGCACCATATGGTGATGCCTGACCCTTGGGCTAGGATACAGATCGACACTTCGAGAGTGACGTATCTCATGAGCTAGCCAGACCCCTGAGGCAGGTTAAGTTCTGGGCAATGTCATTTCATTTTCTCAACAGAAAATTTCAATTTTGCAGAAACGGTGTTTTCTATTGAAAAATCATTTTGACAGCAATGTCCCAAAGAGCCTCACCAGTCAGCTTTATCTGAAGGAAGATGAAGTTAATAACAGGGCAAAGCTCATCTAGCAAACAGAGAAAGAAATGCAAGCGGTGCGGCTCAGGACAGACTACTGAGTATTGATGGTTTGGGTAAAGAAACAAATAATAATCATCTGTTAGCCACAAGGGGAATAAATAGGACACTGTTTCTGTAAGGATGTCTCCTGGAGCTGAGACATAAAGCACAGAAACCTTACAAGTGTCTGTCAAAGCAACTGAACAGAAATAAGATGTATCTCCTGATAGCAGCAGACTGTCAGTTATGTGAGAGGCTCTGAATAAATTGCTATTTTCCAAAGATTTCTTCACAAACAGGAACATAAAAGCAAAAGAGGATAATACAAACAAAAATCCTCCACATGCATCCCTTAACATCTGTGCCTAATTTTTAAGGGAGAAATACTATTTCTGAATAAGTATACTTCTGTATCTAAAGTCACTTACAATCTCTGCCTTTATCATCAGTATCTTTGCAAGCACACTGAGCCCAACAGCAAAGGCTAGACACTGCTCTCCGCTCTTGGGTAGGTGTCATTTCTTCTGGGTCACCCACAAAATGGGGGAAAAATAAATGAGTAACAGCCTGAGCCCTGGAACGAGGGGGAAGCTGACCTCATTCATACAGAATTTCTTTTTTTACTAGACCTCCAAGGTGGTTGAAAGGATGCATAAATTACAAAGCTGTTGGCTCCCACGTGAGGAAATACTGGAAGAAGAACAATGTGGATGATTGTAACTCATGTTCTCCCTGCTCCTGCTCTGTTTCTATACCCAGGCTGTTGGTTAATCTTTCCCTCTTCCCTCATTTCCTACCTCCTCTTCCAGTTGTTCCCTGTCCTCTGTCTTGCTGTTGCACCCTATCCAATGATATTTCTCAGGTACAAGCTTCAAACTCCTTTAGCAGGAGTTTGCCATGCCTGAGAACTGGGTCAAACCTCTGTTTTCCCTTTCTTGTCATCACACACCCTGATCTCCTTGTTCAACCTTTTCCAGGCTCTTTCCCCTCATGCACTTCCTGGTCCCAGTCTTCTTGCCACCCTCTGTTCCATTTGCTGATTCCCATACTGGATATGGAATAACATGCCAGGACTATGAGCTTGTAAAACCATTCCTAGTGAACCATATCCAGAGCTACTGTCACACATACTGCAGGCAAAGAGGAGGACTTTCAGCCACCTTCTCCAAGCTCATTTGCCTTCCACTCTTCAGTTTTCTTCCAGTGTTGGTGGTGTGTGGACATAGAGCTATCCCTGAGCAACTCTGCTATCGAATGCAGTTTATTCAATTAAGCAGAGTTTTCTGCCCTGATTTGTTAGGAATTTGGCTGTCCTGCTTCCAAGCCAGGTTTTCAAGAGCTAGCTCAGCTATCCCTCCAAACGGGCTCGATTAGCTGCAGAGCTGCGAGTTCCACTCAGGCTGCAACACCAGCTCTCTGTCTTTGAGCAGGGCAACCTGTTTCCTTTCCATGACACCTGAAAAGGGCTTTAGAGCACAGCAGTGATCCTTGTTTCAGTTTCTGATGTCTGTATCACACAAGAGCAATAGCTGAAGGTCAAGTCTTCCTCATTTTCAGGCTGAACACTGTCAGGAGGCCAAGAAATCCCTCCTCTTCTCTGGCCCTTGTCTCCAAAGCTTATTGTTGTAAGCACAGCTTGTGTTTTGTTCTGCAGCTGTGTGTGTTGGTTGTAGGCAAATTTCTCAATGTCAAGGTTAGTCTTTTGTCTTCTGAATTAAAGTTTGAGTGGCAATGCCACAGCAATAGTAAGACTGCTTTAGGTTCCCCCAAATCCAGCCACCAAGCCACCTTATGTCAAATCACTTCCATGCTGGTGCCTCAGTTTCTTCTACTTTGCAGCCAAGCTAAGTGTGTGTACCACTCCCTGGGAAACACTACAGCTGAGCAATACTGAGATGGGCAGAAACAGCTCAGTGAAGGCATGTAAAAATCATCCTGTAACTTACAACACAGAGACATTTAAAGGTTTTTGTGTTCTCCCTGTGTTTGGCTGTGATTAGGATCTGTAGAAAGGTAGGATATAAGCAGTTAGAATCAGCACCATGTGTATAGTCTGTCCTTGTTCTGGCTGGCACCAGTGAAAGTTGTACACCTGCTCTGAACGCAGGTGAAGCACCAGAGACCTGTACAGTGGGATGTAAAGTGGTTTAGAGAGCAGATGTGTGGGTGGGATTCTGATTTGTTTCTGATGGTTTTGGTGGCTGAAACCATCTGTGACTGCTGTTAGAATGACAAGAAATGGGGAAAAAGAATCACAGAATCACAGAATATGTTAGGTTGGAAGAGACCTCCAAGATCACCGAGTCCAACCTCTGACCTAATGCTAACAAGTCCTCCACTAAACCATATCCCTAAGCTCTACATCTAAACGTCTTTTAAAGACCTCCAGGGATGGTGACTCAACCACTTCCCTGGGCAGCCTATTCTAGTGACTAACAACCCGTTCAGTAAAGTAGTTCTTCCTAATATCCAACCTAAACCTCCCCTGGCACAACTTTAGCCCATTCCCCCTCATCCTGTCACCAGGCACGTGGGAGAATAGACCAACCGCCACCTCGCTACAGCCTCCCTTGAGGTACCTGTAGAGAGCGATAAGGTCGCCCCTGAGCCTCCTCTTCTCCAGGCTAAACAGTCCCAGCTCCCTCAGCTGCTCCTCGTAAGACTTGTTCTCCAGACCCTTCACCAGCTTCGTAGCCCTTCTCTGGACTCGCTCAAGCACCTCGATGTCCTTCTTGTAGCGAGGGGCCCAAGACTGAACACAGTACTCGAGGTGCGGCCTCACCAGAGCCGAGTACAGGGCGACAATCACTTCCCTGGACCTGCTGGCCACGCTGTTTCTTATACAAGCCAGGATGCTGTTGGCCTTCTTGGCCACCTGAGCACACTGCTGGCTCATATTCAGCCGACTATCAACCAAAACTCCCAGGTCCTTCTCTGCCAGGCAGCTTTCTAACCACACATCTCCCAGCCTGTAGCTCTGTTTGGGGTCGTTGTGCCCCAGGTGCAGGACCCGGCACTTGGCCTTGTTGAACTTCATACCGTTGGCCTCGGCCCATCGGTCCAGCCTATCCAGATCCTCCTGCAGAGCCTTCCTACCCTCGAGCAGATCGACACACACACCTAACTTGGTGTCGTCTGCAAACTTGCTGAGGGCGCACTCAATGCCCTCGTCCAGATCATCGATGAAGATGTTAAAGAGGACTGGTCCCAGTACCAAGCCCTGGGGGACTCCACTAGTGACCGGCCTCCAACTGGATTTGACTCCATTCACCACAACTCTGGGCCCGGCCATCCAGCCAGCTCTTACCCAACAAAGTGTAGGTCAGTCCAAGCCATGAGCAGCCAGTTTCCTGAGGAGAATGCTGTGGGGAACGGTGTCAAAAGCCTTACTGAAGTCAAGGTAGACCACATCCACAGCCTTTCCCTCATCCACTAAGCGTGTCACCTTGTTATAGAAGGAGATCAGGTTTGCCAAGCAGGACCTGCCCTTCATAAACCCATGCTGACTGGGCCTGATCACCTGCTTGCCCTGCAAGTGTCGCATGATGACGCTCAAGATAATCTGCTCCATGAGCTTCCATGGCACTGAGGTCAAACTAACAGGCCTATAGTTCCCCAGGTCTACCCTCCGGCCCTTCTTATAGATGGGTGTCACGTTTGCTAGCTGCCAGTCAAGTGGGACCTCCCCTGATAGCCAGGACTGCTGATAAATGGTGGAAAGCAGCTTGGCCAATTCTTCTGCCAGTTCTCTCAATACCCTTGGGTGGATCCCATCCGGCCCCATCGACTTGCGTACATCCAAGTGCTGTAGCAGGTCACCAACCATTTCCTCGTGGATTGTGGGGGCCACATTCTGCTCCTCATCCCCTTCCACCAGCTCAGGTAAAAGAAGCAGAGGAAGGGGAATTCAGGGTAGGGACACTTTGACGTATTTATCTGACATTTATTTAACATCTTCATCAATGATCTGGACGAGGGCATTGAGTGCACCCTCAGTAAGTTTGCAGATGACACCAAGTTAGGTGCGTGTGTCGATCTGCTCGAGGGTAGGAAGGCTCTGCAGGAGGATC
>NW_023303910.1:0-1870 GCF_011077185.1 Oxyura jamaicensis
CCATACAGTGCTGCGCTCTGCACTTGTAGCTAGAACAGCAGTGGTATCACACCACTGTTGTGCCTGCTGCTGAGAAGTGCTGGCACAGCATCAGGACTCTCTCTGACCCTCCTAGGGGGTGGGCAAAAAAGTGAGAGAGAAACATCAGCAGGGCAGCTGACCTAAACCAACCAAAGGGATATTCCATACCATATGATGTCACACTCAGCAATAAAAGGTGGAAAAAGGAAGAAGAGGGGAGGGGTGGGCTCTCGTTGCAAAAACGTCTGTCCTCCTCCCGAACACCGGCTACGTGCGTTGAGGCCCTGCTGCAAGGACGTGGTCAAGCATCGCTCATTGGTGGGAAGTAGAGAGTAATTTCTTTCCTCTGCATTTCCACATAGCCTTTACTTGTTTTGTTTAGTTATTCCCTTTCCCCCTCCCTCTTCCCCTTTCCCTTTTTTCCCTTTAGTTGAATTGTTTAATTAATAATAATATTTCCTTAATAATATATATATATATATATTTCTCTTTAATTAAACCATCCTTATCTCAACCCGTGAGTTGTTCTTCCTTGACTTCTTCCCCTCCTCATCTGAGGAGGGGGAGTGAGAGCGTGGTTGTGGTGTTCAGCTGCCTGGCACGGTAAAACCACCACAGTGACTAATGGGAGGGTGCTTTATTTTGGTTAAATGTAGCAGGTGGTGGTAGCGCTAGACATCTTTGATGAATTGTATTCATTCACAAGCATGGGCAGTTTCAAATGTGAGAGGGATCCAACAACAGCTGTCTGCTCGGGGCTGCAAACCCCTTCTCCAGCCAGAGCACCAGCCCTAAGGGTGGTTGCTGATTCTCTTGGAGGTGTTTATAGATACACACACTTATATCTCTGCTCACAGTCTTCTGGATGTGTTGAAGCTTTGCTTACCGACAGCCTTTCTGCTGATGATTCACTGACTCCTTCCTCTCTCTCTTTTTTGCTGCAAATCAGTGTCAAGAAGGCTTAGCTCAGAATTTACCCAAGTTGCTGTTATGATTTTAAATGGTCAGCAGGAGATAACTAGCCCGTGCTGAAAGAATCTCTCACTGAGAAACTTGGAATAATTTAGAGTTTAAGACTACATCCTTACTTGTATCTGGGGGCATTTGCATGTGAATGATGCCAATTAAAAGTGCCCTTAGAAACTGCTGAAATAAGAGTAATTTCTGAGGCCTGCCTTGCTTTCTAATTACAGCTTGCTCAGAAGTTACACTCCCATGGCACTCAGCATTAACAGAAGTTAGAAATGGCACACGCTTCTGAGATGACTTTCGCTAAGCATTTCCTCCATCTTGCACTGAATTTCTGGTGTTTCCATAAGTCTGTTTGACTGTTCAGTCAATGGGCTGCCAACATTTCCTCTGGGAATTAATCCTGTATATTGATACATTTTTTGTCAGAAAGGTTTTCTGCTATGAAACCAACCGCGTCACTATTTTTAACGTTATTCAGTAGTTTGTAAAATTCGCTCTCTGATGTTTGAATCCTTAGCTGCTGATGTCACACTTATTCCATTTTATCCCTTAATAACTGCTGGCTCCCAACTAACTATTCAGAGGGTAGCAAAAGCTACTCTGAACACCGAAGCTTGAGCAGTGGCTTTATTGATGCAGAGGTAGCAGGGAAGGATAACTGGCTGTTTTTCTAGTTGGAGATGCCGTGGCGTGCCTCAATTTTCCACTTAGTAAAATAGTGCTGGTAGATCTGAAAGGCATCCCACGTGCATAAGAACCTTCTGAAGTCTTATGAAGGCAGGAAAGGAGAATGGTGTTGTCATCACTGATTCTCATCCTCCGGGAACTGTTACCAGGTGGCAGAGTCCAGGGCAGCCTTTGGTGTGCTCTGTGACCA
>NW_023303911.1:0-6070 GCF_011077185.1 Oxyura jamaicensis
ATATATATATATATATATATGAAGTATGATCTAAAACTTTAGTACTAAAGATAGCCACATATAATAGAAGTTGCTGTTGGCTAACAGGCTAACATCCATCACAAATTTTTAGATGCAGACTAAAATGTTTATCATCATCTTTGACAGAGGAAAATAGGTACGTTAGGTGCCAGAATAAAAATCAAAAGTGAAATTTAGCAGCACATAAGTAGTAGGCCCGTCTAATTTCAGTATGTTCATTCATAAGAATCTTTTCCCTTTATTGTAAAGTTCATAACTTCTATTATTCTCACCACTGCTAGTTTCATTTCAATATAATGTCTAGAGGAAATCAAAAAGGTAACGTTTCCTGAAAAGAATAGTCGGTGGACTCAATAAGAGGGATTTTGCAACTGAGAAGCATGGCAGACATTGGCAGAGCTCCACTGATTCTCAGGGAAACCTGCCAAGCTGTGTACAAGCATCAACCTCTTTTTATATTTCCAGACAAATGAAGTGTTTTTGACCTATAGATAATTCTGATCTTTGCAGTATCCATAAAAATATCCCGTCATTGTCTATGTCTACATATGTATGTAGAGTAACAGAAATGTATTACAAATAAGTAGAAAGTAGATAAGAGGACAGTTTCAGAAGCTTTCACTAGATTATGTTCTTTTTCTCTCTTCAGAACACCTGCCATGATGTATTGTAAAGAACAGAAGCTGCGTATACTAATGGTGAAAGATGGTGAGTAATCCAGGAAAAGTATGGGTTTATAAATCTGAATTTATTAAGAATGTGAATCTGATATCCCTCAGTTATACATGTTCTACGGTTGTCTACATCTGTGCAAAAAGGCTACAAAATGTTCAGATAAGATCCCTTTGTGCAGATGCTGATTATTACACAGAATATAAAGCAAAAAAAAAAAAGGCTTCTGTGTCCCAGTCACCCAATGTAGATGACCAGTAGATGTTTATTCAGACAAGTCTCCTTACAACTTTAATACACTTGTAAGAGAACTATATGAAAAACACATTCCCTGATGGCATTATACTTTAAAAGGCTCAAAAACAAATAAATTAATTTAGTATGTTATGAAAGAATTAAACAATACTAACATATTTTTACCATTCCCATGAGGACTACTTTTTTCTTATGGGCCTGCTCTTTGCCTCTTGCCAAAACACAGCCCCAGAGACTGCCATGATAAACTTACGTGAAGAACAATTGCCATTTCTGAGCTCACATCTGGCAGAGGCCACCTTCCTAAAAAGGAAAATTCAGAGTGACATTTCTTCTGACACTGAGCCCTCTGGGAGTTAACTACAAACACATTTCCACCTTAATTTAATACTACTTTAACAATCAGAAGCAAAGCTTTTATCTTTTTAACAACATATTTTTATTGTTTTGGCATTTAAAATGATACAAGCAACTAAAAAAAAAAAAAAAAAAAAAAAAGCACTTACATCATTCTATGAGATTTTAAAGGGTTAAAGGGTTTTGATCCACAAAATAAAATAACCACATAATAAAATATGATTATTACCTTTAAACTGACATAGTGAGTTAAAAACTCACTCATAGTGAGTTAAAAACTCATAGTGAGTTAAACTGACTCATAGTGAGTTAAAAGACTTTATATATTACAGATACATTCTAAAATCTTAACCAGAAATTGTAAGATACACAAGATAACGTGACTCCAGAAAGGGAGTTTCCAATGAGCTGCTCTTGGCAAACACATGAACCCTCTCATCACAAGGCACAGTGATACTGGAGAAAAGACCAGCTTGCACATAATGCTGTGAAGAAGCAGATCTTAGGACACACTGGAACAATTCCTACAAATACTGAAGCTATCAGAGTCAGTCAACAGCAAAACCATCACTGAATTTAACAGGGCCAGGTTTTGTCTCATTAAAGTCTCTTCACTGCATAGCAACTTTGCTAGCTCACCAGGGGTGACTTCAGTCTTGTGTGAGATTGCCAGCTTGGCTACCATGATCATAATGGTCAACCCACTAGTCAGTTCATAGATAACTGGAATTCTAATATTTCTGATTTCACACACTGTTTGAAATAAGGGTAGTAAGACTTTAAATGGACAGAAAATAGTTGGCTTTGGATAGGAGACTTAGCAGTGTTTGCAGAAGGGCCTATGAGTCAACCAGGGAAGTATTACAACATGTTTCCTCCTCCCTGTTTGACTCAGCATCTCTACATCAACCAAGTTGCACAGTGCCATTCCATAAGTACATAGTGAAATGGGAATTATCTTACGGAAATGCTGGCTGCAAACACATTTGTACTTTGTTCTCCAATTCACTTAGGTTTGCCTGTTTTGTTATTGAGAAGACAGCCTTGACATGATAGTTAAACTTTTACTCTGTGTGATTCTGGTAAATAGAGCCAGATACATTTTTTTTTTTTTTAAGTGAAGACAACGCCAGAGTTACATTTGTAATATAACTACTACAAACTAATCACATTTTGACAGAACCACAAGAAATGAACTTTTCATTATTCATTGTATACTGAAACTATGAACACTACATCTTCTTATTCTGATTAGAGACAACAGTTCCTTTTGTAGCCAAATACAAAACACAATGGAAGAAGGGAGGTAGGGAAGAGAAGCATACTGGAAAAGTACATTAGTATGATTTGATACATATGTCCCATAGCTTTTATGAACAGGACTGGTAATAAGTTTTAATGTGATTAATGTGTTTTAAAGGGTTTTTGGCTTTCTGTTGCACTTAATATATAATAATGATCAGAACTAAGTCCATGGATAGGAAAAATATAAATGTACAAAGACCTGTATTTCTGCAATTTAAATTTGAAACATGACTACAAGATAATGCCAGTAATGGCAGTAATTGCATTTCCTGTAGAGAAACGAGATGTATATGATGCAGTTAGAAGCAAAATAAAAGCAAATATTTATGTTTGTGATCATACAAAACACCAAAATAAGAATATTTATGTTTAGAACAGAAATTAGGTAATTTAAGCTATATAATCCTAGAGGACTTCCTTTGCAAGAGTAACCTCAAGAGAAAACAACAACAAAAAAGTGTTCAAAACAGCTTATTTCTGCACATTAGCAGTTGAACTCACAAGATCTTTATACTTTTTAGTTTCTCTTTCAAGATTGCCAAGATTGCATAAACATAAAGCCTCAGGTATTATTTCCTGAGACTGATCCAGCCCCTGGTGTTTGGGCTCCAATTCATATTCAGACTGGAATGGATTTATTTTCCAGTTTATTACAATACAAAAAATCTGAAACAAACGGAAATAGTGACAATAATATTACTAAAGGTAAGGCAAGATTACTTTGTTATTGGTGCAAAGCAACAGATGTCAAGATTTAGCTCAGTGATGAAACCTGTTGCTACATCTGGAAAGTGCCAGACCTAATGGGGATACAATAATACAAGTCATAAAATAAAAGCATGCTGACTTGTCCATGGATTCTTAGCACACGGGGAAGTACCGAAAGAAAAGAAAAACTCTGTTCTAATCATAATTTGGGCCAGGAACCCAAAATAGTACAGGAGAACTCATAAATAAATAAATAAATATTCCATATATGTATTTGCAAATACTAAAGAACAGAGAAATGAAGCATATTTTCACTGGATGGACATAGCGGAAGAAACTGAATGCATTAAGTATATCAGATTGCCAACACCTCTCCTAGACACTCCTTTACTACAAAAACAGTAACAGAATAAAGAAAATGCTCTGACTACAGCTGGAGAAAAGACAAAAATATTTCAGGTATCAAAGATATGATGATTTTTTCACTGGACACTGCACAAGTAAAGTATGCCATGTACTTGAACATATACTTCTCAGGCATTGCAAATTATTTTTTGCTGAGAGGAAAGAGGAATTTTAATCTATGCAACAGTATGATAGCGCATAAAATAGTAGCACTCGAGCAGTAGCAACTTGATAAACACGGAATCAAGGCTTGTTATGGAGCCAGGAGAACCTCTGTATTTGAAGAAAACATGCCAGACATGGACAATACCCTTTAAAAAAAACTTGTAAACACTCTTTTAAACAGGATGATACACCAAAGCTCCAAGATTATTATTGATTTTTTTTTTTTTGAAAATGAGCTTCCGTGTGTCTTCATAGAACCATAGAATGGTTTTGGTTGGAAGAGACGTTAAAGATCACCCAGTTCCAACACCCCTGCCATAGGCAGGGACACCTCACACTAGACCAGGCTGCCCAAAGCCCCATCAGCCTGGTCTTGAACACTTTCAGGGATGGGGCAGCCACAACTTCTCTGGGCAACCTGTTCCAGCACCTCACCCTCAAAGTAAAGAATTTCTTCCTACTATCTAATCTAAATCTATCCTCTTTTAGTTTAAAACCATTCCCCCTTGTCCTATCACTCCACTCCCTGACAAAGTGTCCCTCCCCAGCTTTCCTGTAGGCTCCCTTTAGGTACTGGAAGGCTGCTATAAGGTCTCCCCAGAGCTTTCTCTTCTCTAGGCTGAACCCCAACTCCCTCATCTTATCTTTATAGGAGAGGTGCTCCACCCTCTTGATCATCATTGTGGCCCTCCTCTGGACTCCTTCTAATACATCCATGTCTTTTTTGTGCTGGGGGCCCCAGAGCTGAATGCAGTAAGTTTTGCACCTGGAAACATTAGCACCTATAAATCTGGCTAGGTACTTACATGGCTACCTCATGGATAAACTCTGTGTTGTTGCAAATAAAGCATAGCACAAATGTCTGTGAATTCAATTTTAATAATAAGAGCTAGGATTTATATCTGAAAATTTTGGAAATTGGTTAGCTTTGGCATTTCTGAACCATGAAAGAAGTTACCAACAGAACACTTAATAAATCTTAACAGATTTCTACCAAATATCATACTGTACTAGTTTGAAATAAACTGTTTGTAAGTAAGTAAATAAATAAATAAATAAATAAATAGAGGTCACTACATTAAACAGAAACATTAAAAAGCCAGTAAATGAATACTAGCTTACACCAGCATTTATGGCACTTCCCAGAGCACTTTGCATCAGTTTAATCAAGCAGCCTTTAAGTAAGCAAAATATAAGCAGATAAAGTAATTAAATGAAGAACAAATTAAAAATATGGTGTGGAATCTAGTGATCTGAGCAGGTGAATCCCCATTAAGAAAAAATTATCAGAAGAAGATTTGACAAGATACTGGTCACTAAGCACAGAATTAATTGGTTAGACGCTCATTGGAAGACTGTTCTTTTTAACAGTGGCTACATTTTTGTTATTAATTTAACAATCCAACCACAGAAAAAGTAAACAATTTAAACTATTCTTTTGAAAAAGTCATCAGAGAACAGAGATGTACTATTACAGACTTCTGCCCCATCCATAGATGTGGCTACATGATTGAATCCAGCCCAGAAAAATAAAGAGTGTGAACAAAAGACATGCAGGAGAGCCGGCCCTGGCTTCAGGCCCACCATCGTCATAGTCAAACTCCATTTCCAAGGTCCACCACAACACTTTCCTCTTAAGCTTCCTCTGGGTCACTGTGACCTTTGTTAAATGATACAACAAGTGATAAAAACGGAGACTAGGAGTACATTTGTTGCACAGTTTAAATTTAAAGGAACCTGAGGATCTGAACCAGACTGCAGTTCAATGTAATATATTGCTCAGATATATTCTTCTTTGTTCCAGATGCATGATTTGTTACTAGTTATAACAGAACGCAAGCTGTGTTTTGTAGAGACTAAAACTGGCACATTAGAGAATGTAGAAGTGCCATCTATCAATTTCCTAAAGGGAAACTGCACCTGCTGGAAACTAGTCCTCATTTGACTGAACTCTCTGGGTAGTACAATGGTTTAATGCAACAGCCCTTTACACTTGAAGCATGTGGTTCAGCTCTGGCTTCATAAGAATTAATTTTATAGTCTAAATTAACCAGGTGAAATTTTATCTGCATGAAAGAGAGAGAGAGAGAAAGAGGGAAGGAAGGAGGGAGGGAGGGAAGGAAGGAGGGAGGGAGGGAAGGAGGGAAGGAAGGAGGGAAGGAAGGAAGGAAGGAAGGAAGGA
>NW_023303912.1:0-6171 GCF_011077185.1 Oxyura jamaicensis
GGCCCCGCCGCGGCTTCGTGCGGGGCGAGTGCGCCGCCAGCCCCGGGGTGGCGCCGCGGGGCGTCCCCGGTTTCGAACGAAGCCGGGGAGCGGCGGCGTTCGTAGCCGGTAGGCGTGAGGGCTTGCGGTTGTTCCTTCAGCCTGGTTTGCTGAGTGGCTTCCAGTAGCGTGGTTTGGGCTTTTCGCCTCGTTCCTTAACGTGCCAGAGCTCGTGCGTTCACGCTGTGACGCTGTCGGTGCGTGGCTTCAGAGCTCACGGGTCCTCCTCACTCTCCCTTGGCAAATCTCTCTGAAGATTTGAAGACACTACGGACTCTGAAAACTGAAGGTCTCGTGAAGAAGAGGGCGGGCTGCTAGGGGAAACAGCGATTCAGGGCGCTCTGCTCAACGCAGCTGCTCAGCACGCTGCTGCAGCGCCCTTTAGGTGCCCTCAGGCACAGGTTGTTTTGTTTGTGAGTCTATTGAGAACCGGAATGGGGAATTGATTCTTCTTGAAAGTCTTGCTCTGGGCGAGCGTTTTTGTGCCTGTGTGTGTGTTTGTGGGAAAACAGCATAGTTCTTAGTCGTGGCAGAGATGGCAGAATTAATTCACTTACATATTCTGTCAGGCAGCACCAGCCACTAAACTCACCTAGTGCTTGCTCAGTGTTGGTGCATGTGCTGCTGTGTCTCTCATGGGAGGTTAACATGCAACTGGATGAAGCCAATGTTAGTCCCACGTTTTAATAAACTTGCTTGGTTGTCTATCAGGAAAAAAATGATTTTTTTTTTTCACTAATACCACTTCTTAACTCTCAAATCAACTCGATTACATTAAAGTATGTGCCTGTATGTTGACTGTTTAAAGCTTAATTTCCTGAGGAACTGGAAGTCCAAGATGCTTACAGACACAGTGGAAATAGATTTCTGCCTTAGAGGAGTGAGGAAGAGCTTTCGCTTGAGAACAGCCATTTGTCCGTTTGCTGTTGCATAGGCAGCAGAGGATCTACTGAAAAATTGAGATGTGGTACGCAAGTAGGCAACAGTCCCATTAGCTGCAATACCAGCGAGACTTTCTTCTTGAGGTCTTGTTCTTCAATAATTAAGGATGTGGTGGGGTTTTTGTTTGGTTGCTTTGTTTTTAAATACTGTGTGACTTTAGAATCCAGCATTGAATTATGATGGCAGAGATTCTCTCTCCACAGTGAGATAGAATATTCTTTCCTTCTCTGATGGATTCTGGCTGTTTTAGGGCCTATGGTAAATCCTTGATGTGTCTTTTTCTGATCTGGATAAGGAAGAATGGAGCGAGAACAATTTGGGTGAGAAGAATGATAAAAGTTTTTCATGAGAAGAAAGTAGCCAGAAGAGCCTGTTTAACAAAAACCACATCAAGGCCCAAACAGAAAGGCAGTAAGGGATATGAACAATACAGAAGATAGAATGCGGAAGCCAGATAAAATAGATCTACAATGAAAATGTTTGCATTCATTGCTACAGTCTCTAGGAAATTGGCTTCAGGAAAAGCCAATTTGGAAAACAACAAGGTCATGACCTAAGTAAAGTTACGCGGATACTTGGGATGACGGAGCTGTGCTGTTTTGCAAAAGGCACTGCACTACAAGTCAGCCAATATTAATGTCGTGTGGTTGGTCTGACCACAGGGTAAGTCAGAAATGAAGATGGATACGAAATTTGGAACCCATCACCAACAGTCCGGTGCTTTAATTGCAGTTACTCTCCTTTTATTGTAACTTAACAGGGGAATACGGTTTCCCTTATGGTTACAGTTTGATGCACTAGAGCCACTGGTGACTCGGTAGTAATAAAGCATCTCTACAAAGGAAGAGTTGAACGAGCAGCATAGTCTTGAGCTGCGGTAAAGTCGTCCTTAATTTCCTGACTTGCTCTGCTGAATGTTCTCATTTTTGGCTCTCATTTTTTTCTGTGATGTGGAGAAGATTCTCAACTGAAGATTTGTGCATGTGGTAAAAGTTTTGTGATGGCTGTGAAGGGAGTGAAATTCATGGTGGTGTTCTTGTTGATTATGGCCAGTGTTGCGTGGGAGAGAACACACAAACTGGGTTTCTTCTTTTATCTTGTAACTTTCCATAATTGGAATAATAGGATATTGAAAAAACAGTGTATTAATGACATTATGAAAAATAGGGAGAATAATTAAAAGGCTTTAACTATTGGAATAATAACACATTGTAAATACCTACACAGGTAAAACACTGGTTATTTGCTTTGAGCACTTCTCCGCAGTGGTTCATAACTTGTATAAATGGGTTGTGTGTTTCCATTTTGTAGTTCTTGGCATTTGGGAAGATCTCCAAAGCTCAGGTAGCTCCCTGGAGGCTGAATATTGCACACCATGCATTTTGGGATTAATGGTGTCAAAAACAGTAACTTTAAGGGGGACTGAAAGTTAGGACATGCTTGGCAGAGTTTGTCTGTAGGACAGGCTGGTGTGGGTATTTCCTCCCTCCCCCAAGAGTTTGCCCACAGAATAGAAACAGCAGCTTTTGCAGGGGTGCAGCTGTCAGTCTATGAAGCACTTCCTGAGCTACCAGCTAGTCAGCTGGGAATAGTCAGGGCTCCGGGTGGTGTGAAGTGAGTTGGGTTTTACTACAAAGTCATGCTCTGGGCTGAAATCTGACGTCTCGCAAGCTGTGGCATTCCTGCACGTTGGGGATAAGTGAGTTCTCTGCGCGTGGGCATGCGTTTTGGTATGTTTGCATCAGCAAGGAAACCACAATCTGGAAAAGCAGTTTTCTTACTACTTGTTTTCCCTTGCAACAGTCCACTTCTTAAAATAAAATGCCTTTTTTTATCTTAGGCCACAGCTTGGTTCCACCGCCACTTAACACCTGTAATCTTCTTGACGTCAAATTATACTTCCTTACTGTAGCTAAAGGAAGAGCTTCAACTGCTTCTCTGTCACAACTAAGTGGTGTAAACCATTTCTTTTTTAAAGTAGATTTGGGGTGGGATTTTGTTGCCTAAGCACAGGGGTCCAGAGCCATTATATATGATGTGACATCTGTGTACAGCAAGCACTCAGCTTTGGCAGGCCAAAGCTCTTCTGGAGAAGCAGTTGGAGACCAGTGGGACAAGTAATGGTACACAAACGGGACTGTATACCTTGAGAGGAGCAGTTTAATCCAGCATGGAGTTTGAGAATTAACAGACTTTCTTGCGGCGTGCTACTGTGTTAATCATTCTCCCAAGTGGCAAAGCATTGGCTAAAGAAAGTGTATTTTTGTATTTTAACCCTTCTGGTGTACACATTACACAACGCTTCCTACTATTTATAAAATCACTAGATTTTCAAGTCTTTATAAATGTTTTTTGTGGCCACAACTTGGGTCTTGGTATGATTTCCGGGCTGCCTGGTCTTTGTTACTGGCAGACTTGTAGACTAAGACTCTGCTGACTCACTTCTGCTGGATGTATTGGCACGGTTGCTTTGGTAGCTGTCCTTTCTAGCTAGTGAGTGTAGTTTCAGCTGCTGTCACTTTTAGCTAGTGAATGTGAGAGCTGAAAGCCTCCGTTCTGCTCCAGTAGTAGTGCCTTTCATATACTGTATCTGAAAGTACGCCATCTGACACAAGTCTGATGTGTCTCAACTTCTGCAGTAGGGCTCTCCGTGTTCAAACTGAAGAGATGACTGCTAACAAAAAACACCATCAGCACCTCTTTTATGTTTTCCGCAGGTTTGCAACCGTTAACTTCTGCCTAACTGCAAGATGTCTTGCTCCGCCCATACCCACCTAGCAAAGCCTGGGTCTTATGACCCTCCAGCTGGTGATCTGCTATGGATTTTTTTATATTTTAATTTTTGAGAGGGGTTAGAAATACGAGTGGCTGAAAAGCACAGGTTTTCAGTCCAGCTCCAACTAGCCAGCGTGTGGACTGCTGGTTGGTGAAAGTTACAATGGCTGTTTAATTTGTAGTGGCTAGGCTGGGAATTGGTGCTCCATGCTTGCAGGCATTACTGAAAGAAGGAATGTGGTTTGCATGACACGCGCTCAGAATACCGTGTTTTGGAAAATAGTGTTGGGAAATACAGTCTGTAAAGGTTGTAGTTTATGTTTTCAAGGTTCTGCAAAGCAGGGAGGGCACTGCTGGGTAGTGAACTTTAGAGTTTCTGATAAGACCATTACATTATTAGTTACTATCTGGTGACTCCACTGATCATGGAGGGCAGTACTCAGTTGGTGCAGGCCAGTTCCTTTCTGTGCTGCCGGTTGGTGTCTAGCACAAGGCTTAAAACCGCTGTTCTTACTGATCAAAAGGGACAGTTCTTTACTGCAGTGCTCTGGTTTCTTGTCAGCTGTAAACTGCTCAGAACAGGGTTGCTTGAGCTGGTGGGAGGTCGTGGAATTTCTCTGACCTGTACTGGTGAATCTGCTCTTTGATAAACACAAGGCTCTACTTTTGTTCCAGCAAGGCTTACTATGTGAGTTAGGTAAATGGGTAGCAAAATCCCTGGCAGTGTCCACAGTCCCCGGTGTTGCTTCTCTTATCATCATGGGAACACGTGCCGTGTGTCTGTGGCCCTGTCTGCCTCGGTGTAATGCCGCTGCTCTGAGTGGTTGGTGTAAATGGCCTCTTGCTAAAGGTGGGCAGGGGACAGACTTCAAACTATCACCATTCAGAAATGTGTGGCTTAACATACAGTTGTGTGTCAGCGTTACCTGTGGCCCTAAAACCTGATGACTGCTATACCTAATGAAGGGAATTCATGTTTTTATCAGGATCACCGAACAGACACAACTTCCCTTCTGGAGTAAGGTCTGTGCAGCAGTACAACGGCAGCCGTTCCTTCAGCTCCCCCACACCTGGGCATGCTTGGGTCTTGCCCAGAAGATGCAGTTTGTGCCCTCCACTTTCTCTCACAGTGGAAAGTGCGCAATCACAACTTCCTCTGTGGTGTTGCACAGTAGGGAATGCTGGAGGCGCTCCAAGTTTTGTAACCAGCAAACATTTTTTTGGCATGCTTAACAGAGAGGCTTACAGTGATAAAGTTACAAACCAGGCGCATATAACTTGGTGGTAAAACCACTGAGCCCTGCCTTTAACAGTGTGCCTCTGTGCATCCTGCCTGCAAGGCGGTTACTGCCAAGAAGGTTGGTGCACGGGAAGCCTCTGCTGTTGCTCCTTTACATCCGCGTGGAGTCTCCTGGGGGTTGTACGAGTGTCTGTACAGGAAGGGTGTGTGGAGATGGGAGACCAGGGAAGAGGAGGGAGGACAGAAGGAGAGAAGTGTCCAGAAGTATGAAATGTGAGAATTGAAAATGGTGTTCTTAGAGGAAATGGGATAGAAGGGAGAACATACAAAGGAAGGAGAAAGCATCAGAGGATTGTGGACAGCAACTGAGATTCAGATATACTTAGGGGATTCCTAACCCAGTCAGTTAAATGAAGTGTTTACAAGTTGAATTACAATAAATGCTTGTAAAGTACGACTGAACTGAAATGCTTTCTTGATTCCTTTCTTCCCCTGGCTTCCCATTTACATCAAGTACAAAAGCACTTGACCGTTAGCCTTGGCTTTTTCTTGTGTGGAGGTACTTCAGGAACTTCTCAATGAGAACCATCGTGTGAAGCTGCTTCAGAGCATGGTTCAACAGGACCTTAGCCAATACTACCTCCTTGTGAGGTTTTGTGCCTTCCTGCTCATTCCTGTGAACCTTGCTTCTCTCCTCACTCCCAAATCTGCAGTTAGCGGCGTTTGGGTGTGACCTGCCCCTGTCCCCACCCATCTGCCCCCAGTACAGGGGCTGAGCGCCTCCCTCTGCCTCTCCTTTGTGAGCTGCTCGGGCGGTAACAAAAGCACAGCCGTACGTTGTTTACTACTGGCAGGATTGTGTACTTAGTTGGTTTCCCTGTACGGAGTCTTCATTTTATTCCTAGCTTGAGATCATTCTAGTTAAAAGGAAAAAAATGCTGCGTGGCTTTCCCTCTCACACGCCTGCGTTGCGATTTGCTGCACGTTTTCCAAGTGCCTGAGCAATGTGATTTCTGTGGTGACGAGCTGGGGGCCGCTCTCCGCGGCACGGCGCTCGGTTGCTATGAGCCTGGCATAGAGCTGGCCCTGCTGCGGCTGCTTCGGCCGGGGGCGGTGCGGGATCAGCCGGGGCCGCTCCCCGAGTTGCCGAGCGGAGGCAGGCGGGGGGGCTCCTG
>NW_023303913.1:0-6421 GCF_011077185.1 Oxyura jamaicensis
GCTCGGGATCACGGCAGGCCCGGCCCCGGCCCAGTGCCGTCAGGGGGCGTGTGCGGGAGAGCGAAAATTTGCCAGTTTAAGGATGGATGCCTTCTGCTAGGAATTGACAGAACAATTCATGTACCAATAATCAATAAAATTAAAAATTTCTTGCTGCTTTTACTCGAATTCTTTGCTTGCAGTGAAGAAGCTACTACTCTGTACTAGAAAGGATAACTGTGAAAATGGGGAAATGAACTTTTTGTAGCTATCAAAATGGTCTCACTGTAACACATTTTACATAGGCTTTCAAAAAAATAAAAATCGACCACATAGCATACTAGGTTTTCCTGAAGTTTCTTATAAAATGGTGGATTCGTGTCAGATTTTTAATCCCACTAGGCACCTGTCCACTATCCCAGGAAGGCGCCTGCTTGGGTTAGAGGCTTCAAGCCTTTCAGCCTTCCATAGCAGCACCATGGAATCTAACAAAAGCAGATACTGTAGTCTTTGCTGGCACGAATTTGAGGTGAATGCTTAACAAGCATTACAGCTGTGAGTGAATTACGTAGCTCATTCTATTGAATTCTGTCTCATCTTTATCCCATTTGCCATTAGTTTGACATAAGTTACAGAAAAATAGATAAAAAAAAATCTAAGAACTGTAAAAACTTTTATTATGACTGTTTCAAATCCCTTCTTCCTTTAAAATTGTCTTACTTGTTTTGAATAGAAGTGTCAAAGCTGACTTCAAGAAAGGTCTGATGATTACTTATCTATGCATAAACTGAAAATTCTAGAGTCTTAACTGAGACCTTTGGGAACACACGCTGAGACTCTCCACTTCCTTGTGATACAAAATTCCAGATGCTACCACCAGTGGAGCAGGAAAACTTATGCTTGAGGAATATTCATGTAAAGAAAGCCTATCATAAGGGGCCTTTCAATAGCCATTCATTTGGAAGCAAAATACAACACCATGAGAAATTAGGAGGCATGTATCCTTCAGGAGTTAATTTTGTTTAATATTATATTTTGAAAACAACTCAGGTACCAATTAGAGTAAAAGGCACTCAGCAGTCTGCAGTCTGGGGCTGATTTGTGTAGGATACCTCCATGAATCATATTTCTCTCATGTTTTTCAGAAGCTTCAACTGTACAGAGCTGTACAGTGCCTTTACAGTGTGCAGAACCAGAGCCCACCGATTAGGGAAAGAAAAAATGTAAATAGATAACGTAAGTTAATTTTGGAATGTAAAGGTACATGCCTTGAGATAGCTGCAATAGTGTAACATGAAATTCGTGCTCAATGAGCTGATGTCTCTGGCTGTCCATGGATCTGCCAGTACTAAGAGACGGCATTTGAATAAAAACATTACGTGTCTTTCTGCCCACTTACTGAAAGATCAAAATAGAATTAGGTCCATTTCCATGTAAGTACAAGGAAATCCCCTTCCAGTTGCCTTATGAAGTACTAAATGGATACAGAATCGTATCTGAGCTTAGTCACTAGGTGTAGGGTAGACACAATATAGGAAAATGTAGACAGAAAATTTTCCAGTAAAGAGTGATACATTTTTTGAAAGAGGCTGCGCTAATTCTTCTAAGAATTTAAACCGTGATTTCAAATAAAAGGAGACAGCAGGCAAATGTTGCCTATTCCTGCAAAATAACATGAATAAAACCAATTACTACTGCACTGACCCATGGAGTCTTATTTTAGACTGAATTGTTATTCTGAATAGTAAGTTAACTTACTGAATACACATGAAAGAAAAAAAAAATACATCAGCATGAATAAACAAAAGGATTATTTTACTCCAGATGAAAAGGCTATATATTTTATCTCCATTACTCTGCAATGGAGATTTATTAGAGTTATGGTTTGAGTATAAAGTTATGATTTGGATATGAATACTGGTATATCTAATGGATGTTGCATGTCTTTGTATGTTTTAATGCTAAAGTACCATTAGAATTAGGAACGAAGTCTTCATCCATCTGCTATGGTTTGAGTTCACATGCAGGATTCTTCATTTTGTATTGTGTTTCTGAAGCTATTCAAGGATGGCTTCAGCAACCTGAAAACTGGCCCATAAACTTTGTTTAACAAACTTAAAACCTAAACAAAACCATGGACTAGTTCATATCTTGTTTTTGATCTTGTTTTTGTTATTTCCAAACAAAACGTCACTACCCTCTCTAAGGAGACTTGGCCTTCCTTGGGCTAAAGGCCTGAAGGAGAAGCCAAGGTGCCAGGGGCAGTGCTGGCATTGTGGTAGGAAGCTGAACATGCTGGGGGAGTGCTGAACCATATGCTGGCAGTGCCACTGAAGTGTATCATGCTGCTGCTTCAATTTTCGCATGCAATAAAAAAAGGAAGATCAAGGCTACCAGTGGTTTAAAAGATTTCAGGGCTCTTTCCTGAAGGGTTTGCTTTAGTGTCTTTGCTGAGTTTCAGTGGGAGCATTTGCATTGCACTGATTGCACTGTTCAAGTTGGTTATATTATTGTTCCACACATTTTCAAGCTGTGGCACAATGTTAGCTGTGTGGCAGTCCAGGTGTCCCTCTGCGGGAGTGGCAACTCACCAATGCCAAATGAAATAATGGCTATAAATGTGGCTTGGACTGGAACAATATACAGCGTGTAAATGGACAATACTAAACCAAAATTACACATAATTTCTGTTAACTGTGTAAGTTTTAGTGTAGGCGGAAAGCTCATTTGAAAGTCTTTCTCTGTTTTATTTCTTCTTCTATGGATGTTGATATCAGTGCTATGTGGTATGTGTGAAATTATTCTATGACCTGTGAATTTAAAAGCTGAATCTGTCTGTGAAATCTATAGGAAAGTCGGAGATTTCATCCCAGAATTTCCACTATCTCATGTTTTTAGTCTTGTGTTATTTTCAGGTCATCTGTTCTATAAAGAAAGAAGATACAGCCATCTGGGAGATTAGCATATATATTTTATGAAGCAGAGCAGAACTCGCTCTTCTACTGACTCAGTTGCTAAAGACACAAATTCACAGCCTCCCTCCTAGTCAGCACAGCACAGTTTCCAAAGCTGGTGTTGCCAGTGGCTTATTTCTCTCCCTTGCAGTGACATTGGCGAAGCAGTTCTTTTCTAAAGTGGGGAAAAAAACCCACAGTCCAGTTTTACAGCCATGCAAAGAGGCAATTTATAGTGATAGAAGAATCAATTTGTCAGTAGAGATTACATTATTTGAGGAGACATTATCAGCAATTGATCAAATAACTGTCTACTGGCATAACACACATCTCCAGAGTGCTTTATGTGGCTCTATCTGTGGGTATAACCATGGAACACAGCTGAGATACATCTCTGGGAATGAGAGCATTAGTGCTGAGGTAATTTAAGATGCAAGTATGAACAACCATGGAATGTAAAAGGAGTGAGCTGCACTAAGGAGACACACCAAGGAGCATCTCCTTAATCTTTTATACTTATGTACTGTGCTGGTACAGATGTGCTTTCATCAAAGCTATAGTTGGTATAACAGCAGTGCTTTTGTACTGTGTTGTAGGTTGACTGTTCCTGTTCCAGTACTTTTTCTTCCTTCTGGATCTTCTCTCTTTTTTTTTTTTTTTTTAATTTTATTTTGTTTTATTTTATTTTATTTTATTTTTTGGTCGGTTGATTAGTTTTTAACATCTTGTTTTTTGCCCTCACAGAGCACACGTACTAGGAGCCTTGAGCGCCAAGTTTTTGATATCCAATGTAGATTTATAACTATGGACCGGCACAGTAGTAAGATGTTGTTACAGAGCAGCTAGGTCCAGTGAAGAGGGAGGAAAGCTTTCTGTTTAAAAAAAAAAAAAAAAAGTAGTAGTTTAGTAGGCTGCATAAATATTCCAGAGAAGATAAGGCAAAAGCTGAGATGGTTGTCCTAAATATATATGAATGATGAAATGCAGTCAGCAGATCACTTTCCTTAGCTTCTTAAAACAAGAACTAGGAATACATTTTTTTTTCCTCTCCTCTAAAAAAATTGTTTCTTTAATGTTATTTTCTTCTTCCTTTTGCCAGTTACAGAAATATTAACTTAACATTTACTGATCCTTCTTTTTGATCCTTCTTTTTACCTCGATCACAAGAACAGCCTTTCCAATCTGGCCAAATCTTTCATTCAGAAACCACTTTCTGACGCGGCTGGTTAAAGATGCCAAGAGAAATCTGTGAAAATGGTAAAAACCTATCAGGGCTCTTCCAGAGCATTTCCCTGGACACTCTCCCAGCTCCAGGCACTTGCTGTTCTGGGCTCCCTGAGCAAGCAAGACCGTCTCCGTAGAAACAAACACATCGCAGGGAAAGAAAGAGGAGGCAGAAAAGAAAAAAAGGGCAAAAAAGGAAGATGTCTTTTACAAGACTGTTTATCACAATACCGAGGCATTCCACAAGAGGGCAGGGTTCTGTCTTGTTAGGTCGCTGCAGCAGCCAACCTGAGCCGGGACTGAGGTCCATTTTTCTCTCATCGTTTTCACCATC
The DNA here is from genome assembly GCF_011077185.1 of Oxyura jamaicensis. NCBI lineage: Eukaryota > Metazoa > Chordata > Aves > Anseriformes > Anatidae > Oxyura > Oxyura jamaicensis. Next base: position 4,492 of record NW_023303913.1, read on the forward strand.
AGTAATACAACTCCCTGCTTTAAAGCTTTCAGTGTTCTACAGCGGTGATCTAGATAAGTGTTACACAGCTGAAAGACAGGAGACCTCTGTTGTCTCACTAAAATTTTTAAACTACAATTTTTAAAGTGTAATATCCACTTTGAACTATATTTGTATGGTTTAAAAAAAAACATTATTTTTCCTTAAATATAATTGTACAGAAAAATATTGCATGCAATTGTGGCTGATTTTAAATAGGGACATTAAAATCAGTCCTTCAGATTTCATCTCAATCACCTGTTATTTGAACTCCAAAAATTACAAATACAGCTATTTGTTAACCCTCAGCTTCTAAATGCAGGCTGTTACTGAAAGGGAGAGAGAGGTCTGCTGTCCCCTTCCCCATCCTGTCCTACTTCCCCACATCGTGCCGGCTTTAATGATCGTGTGTATGTACAGTCCTAACGTCAGTCAGATCAACCCGAAAAGCTGACTGAAATCTCCCTGCCTTTCCTTGGTGGCTTAGCTTTCAGCTAGATAAATGAGCTGAAACGACTCTCGAGCCACGCAGTCACTACTGGTGGAATCAGGAAAGCAGGTCAAGCATGACACGGGACAGGGAAGTCCCTCTCAGCGTCAGCATCTGAATATGAGGAAACACTTCTCTACCATGAGGGTGACAGAGCGCCGGCACAGGCTGCCCAGAGAGGCTGTGCAGTCTCCTTCTCTGGAGGTATTCCTAACCCTGGATGCCATCCTGTGCAGCCTGCTCGAGGTGGCCCTGCTTGGCAGGGGGAGGCCAGAGGATCTCCAGAGGTACCTTCCAACCGCAGCCCTTCTGTGACTGGGCTCAGTAATATGGGATAAACTTACACTGATTGTGAAAACACACCGCTGAGTAACGAAAGAATAGTGCAGCATCATCAGATCTACCCTCACTGGCAAGAAAAGATGGAGATACCATAAAATCTACAGTTCATTTCTTAGACAAGTCAAATTTGAAAACTAGTAATGAAACATGCCTAAATCTTGCACGTCACATTGAAGTGTTCTGAACTCAAGCATGTATTTTTTGCTTTTCAATTTATTTGTAAAATAAGGATGTTGATATGTCTTTCTCTAGGCGAGGTGTATTTGCTTTCTGTCAGAAATAAAGGCTGTTTATTTTGTGAAAAGACACTTGGAAATCCTCAGTTCCATGCAGGGTTCTCTGAGATGCTCGTTACTAAGTGTCAGGGGATGGCCGTGCTTTCCCAGAAAACACGACTACCAAATTCATGTATTTTACAGGCACCGATAAGGATTCTGAGTGACATCTCTAACTCTTAGTGACATCTTTAGCTCTTCTTAAGGCCCTCATCATTCCACCAGCACCAGAGCTGCCGCGGCGCCTCACGGCGCAAGATGGCGGCGGGCGGGAAACACGGTCTCTCGCCCTCCCCCTACCGGAGGCCGCCCCTCCCGCGAGCCCCCGGCGCGCGCAGGACTAACCCCGCCCCTCTGCCAAGGCCACGCTGCCATTGGCCAGCGGCGCCGCCGACCGGAGAAGGTGGCCCCGCCCCCTCAAGGAGCTCCGCCTTCAGCCCTCCCCGCGTCGTGCTCCCCTCCGCAGCCAATGAGAAGCGGCGGAGTGGGCGGGCCCCGCAGCGCTTAACTGACAAGCGCCGCGCGGCCAATCGGAAGCCACGGCTGACGGGGCGGGGGCCAATTGCGAGGCCGCCGGTGAGTGCGAGACTCCGGCGCGAGGGGGGTGGGTGGGCGTGTCCGTAGCGGGCGAGCACCCCCAATCGAACGCGAGGAAGCGTTGACGGGCGGCGGCGCCGCCCAATAGCGGCGAGGAGCCGGAGCGGCCCCTCCCCTCCGGCCGCCGAAGCTGCCAGAGAGTCAGGTGGCTCCGGGATGCGCGGCGGCGGCGGGCGGCGGCGGTGGCGGCCGGGGCGGGGGACGCGGC
>NW_023303914.1:0-5225 GCF_011077185.1 Oxyura jamaicensis
GGGGCGGGCCGGCGGCTGCGCGCTGTGCGGCGGGGCCGGGTGCACGCTGAGGAAGGAGCAGCGAGCGCGGAGCGGAACCCTCGGCCGCCGGCAGGTAGCGACTGGCTGGGGACGGGCGCCGCGGGGTCGGGAGGGGACTCGGCTCCGAGCGGGACTGAGGATGGGCCCGGCCGCTTGGGCGCAGGCCGGGAGGGAGGGAGCGGCACCGCCCCGCAGTTGCGGGCCGGGAGCCCGTGGGCCTCGTGGGGCCGGGGGTGGGCTCCTGCCGGGGCCCCGACCCTCCCGTGGCGCCGTGGCCGCGGCCGGGCTGGGCGTGGCTGCGGAGGTCGGCCCCGCGGGAGGCCGGCGCGGGAAGTTCCCGCTGTGGGTAAGGAGCGGCGGGGCCCGGCGTGCGGGGCTGTGCCTGCCCGTCCTGCTCCCCGTGCGCGGCGCTGGCTCGGCGGTCCGGGCGGCCTGCCTCGCGGGTGGGGGTTCGCTGGAATTGCGTTAAGCGGCCTAGAAGTGTGGCCTGTAACTTTTTCGGTTTTATTCTTGGAGCTGTTTGTTTCAGCTTCGGATTGTATGAAATTATTACGGCTTCATAATTCCTTTACTAGTTGGTATCCCTTTTCTGAAAGGTAGAAATGAAAACGAGGGCAGACACGGCTTCTGCATTGTGTGGCCATGTTTAGTAGCACTTGGCGTTACCATCGTGTTCTCTTTGTAGAGCCTCATACAGCTAGAAAGCACTAGTGCTGCCATGAAGATCAGGAGCACCACTTTGAAATGACAATTAAACTGAAGGAGCAGTGCATTTGCCTCAATTTTGCAGGCTCCTGCTTCTAAAATGTTCTTAAACTTGTGCACGAAGCTTCCAGGCGTAGACAAAAGCGCTGAGCCCAGCCTCCCCATTAGTGGTGAGGACGTGGATCGCTGTCATCAGCAGGAGAGGGAGGCAGTTTGAGCGTTCCATCGTGTCACCACGTGGTTATTTAGCATGAACCTGGTACCTTTTTTGGATCTATGACGAAATAATCCTGTTTTATATATATATATATGTATTTTTTTCATCCTGGCTACCTTTACATTAGGCTTTTTTGAAGTCATTTTTAGGGGTCTGTTTTCTGTTTAGTGCTTCAGTCACGTCAGGCTCATTCCCTCTTCAGGTTGTTGCCTTTGCTTCCTTTCAATGCTGACAGGTGGCCCCTGGAGTAGTTCTTGCAGGACTATTCCAACCATCCTGTGCTGAGTTCAGAAAATTGTCTTCTGGAATCTGGAGTCTTCCTTCTCAGTAGTAGTAGAGCAGCGTCACTCTGCCTCTTACTTTCTCAGCCTTTCACATGCTGTCTATTGCTGTGCATACAAATACTTTTGTTAGCAATGCAGACTTCTCTCCTGTGTCTTTCTGTTGTTGAAATCTGGTTTCTGACTTAAAACTTTATGTGGCCTTGTGAATGTAGATGACTGTGAAGAGTGCAGTCCTTTCTTTTCACCTCTTGAGGCCTCTTCTGTGTGGTGCACTATGCATGGATAGTATGACAGTTGAAGCAGGCAGTGAAGTTGGGGTAGCAAGCTTTTTCTTCTTTCATGGAAAAAGTGATCATAAAAAAGTGACAATTTTGAAGTATTAATCAATCTATTGCTTATTATCTGTTAAAACCTAACTATACATTGCACAAACCTTATCCTAATTAGCAGTTTCTAATATCAGTGTACCTCTCTATCCTCACCAGTCCCTGCTGCTTTTTACCATGCTTGTGGCAGACATCAGTGATGTGCTGTGAAATAAGTCATCTTTGTTTCTTTTTCCTTGTTTTCTGTTCAAATTCCAGAATGCCAGTACTAAGCTGTAGATTCTACCAGCATAAATTTCCAGAGGTGGAAGATGTAGTGATGGTCAATGTTCGGTCCATCGCTGAAATGGGGGCTTACGTCAGCCTGCTGGAGTACAACAACATTGAAGGCATGATCCTCCTCAGCGAGCTGTCCAGAAGACGTATTCGTTCGATAAACAAACTCATCCGCATTGGAAGGAACGAATGTGTTGTGGTCATAAGAGTTGACAAAGAGAAAGGTATTTGGGGATATTATGGAATATAGCAAGACTGAAGTCATAAGAAGAAATGCAGATTAACTGGGTGGCTTAGCCATTCATAGATTTTGCCAGGGGTTCTTTAAGACACTTAAGCAAAATAAACCATCATCCTGCCATCTGATATTTACAATCATTTTTCCCTTTGGTAATCAGGTTAATGAAGGTCAATCACATCAGTAAAGATTTGCTTAAGTGGGTCCTCAGCAGCTGACTGTTGGTCAACAAACCATAGGGAAGTGTATTTTTTTGATATCTATGAAAATTTTTTAGGTCCTGACTGAAGAGAGGGGTCATCTGATGCAGTGGTGAAAATTTAATGCTCACGTTCCATCCTGTGCCTTAAGACCTTGGCTGTCAAATAGATCACATATATGTAATAATTGTATCACATGCTTTCTGTAGAAGGTTACAAGTGGAGATTGTGTAGACATTGAATTTTGTTGTCCTCTGAACATTTGAATCTTTGACTTTAGAATTTTTTAATATATTTTTCTGTTTAGAATGTGTTTTTCAATAATACTGTTCATGCAAAATCTAGATCCATGTATAAAGAAATAATGAAATTGAGCACCACGCACATCTCATATGAACTTGTTTGGATGATATTTCTCAGGTAAAATGTTTTCCTAGAATAATTTTAAAACTACGGTTAACTTGGAGATTAAATAATGAATGGCAGAATAACAAAAAGTGAATTTCAATCATGATTTGATCAAATTCATTAAGCTTTAGTTTTGTTACTTTCTTTAGCTACTGTTAGTGTAGACAAGGGACAAATCCTGAGCCAGATTGTTTGCTTGTTACGCTTTTCTCTTGAAGCATTTTGCACAATGCCTGACACTTTGAAAATTATTTTCCCGGGTAGGTTATATTGACTTGTCAAAACGAAGAGTTTCTCCAGAGGAGGCAATCAAATGTGAAGACAAATTCACAAAATCAAAGACTGTAAGTTGCTTTGCTTTATTCAGGCACTGCGTTGTGCTGTCGTCTTTTCCAAGCAAACAAAGTGCACAGACATTAGATAATATGAAAAATAAAGTATTAATCTCATCTATTAGGCATAGTCTGATTCTCATTTACCCATGCAAATATATCAGTTTCTCCGTGAGCACTCTGGTAAGCTACTCATTAGTTAATGAATAGATCAAGTAAGATGTCAGTTGAAAATTTGTGATGCAGAGGGTGATATTTAAATGATCAGAAATTCAAAAGCATATGCAGGTTTAACACACTGGGAAAATGTTATTGGAAAGGAGTAAAGATAATTTAAGGCATCAGATCCCACCCTTACTACTGTGTGGCCTGAAGTTTCTGAGTAAAACACCATTAATTATTACCTTGATTCTAACTTTTTATTTGTGTACAAGTTTACTGCTTGTTCAACAACTTGATAATACTTTTCATATCAGTTTCCACGAGAGAATGATTTTGTCTTTGTAACTGCTTGATAGAGGTTTAGGTTAATAAAATGTTTTTGATATTTTGTAAACACCTAGATCTCAGTATGTAATTTATTGTTAAGTATAGGGAAAGATTGTTTTCAGTCTCATACAGTGTTTAGTATCGAATCTATTGGTTCTGGGCTTTAATCTGCAGGATGTAATTTTATTCTGTGCAAACTGAGAGTAAGAGCCAGTCATTACGTAGGAGGGTGAGACTGGATAGGTGTGAGGGGATGGCTGTTTTGTTTTGGTTTTGATTTTTTTTTTTTTTGACACCCCATTTGTGTTCAAGGTTTACAGCATTCTTCGCCATGTTGCTGAGGTCTTGGAGTACACTAAGGATGAGCAGCTTGAGAGTCTGTTCCAGAGAACTGCCTGGGTATTTGATGACAAGTACAAAAGACCTGGATATGGTGCTTATGATGCATTCAAGCATGCAGTCTCGTAAGAACATCTTTTCTATTTCTATGGGTTTATTTCATAATTGCAAATAAGTATTTTCTGAAATATATCCACCTTTTTTTTTTTTTCCAGAGACAAGTAGACTAGAATGTAGTGGTTAAGTTAACCTAGTGTGTCTTGACGTCAGCCTTCCAGTTGTCAATTACAGGTTTCTCTCTCACTACTTTTCTTCAAGTTCCCAGTGCTCTTGAGAAAGAAGACTCAGAGTTGATGTCTTTGTCTGCCTTTGAATATGCCGTTCTGCATATGTCAGTTTTTTTAAAAGTAGTAACTGAACTTGTTGTGGAGGAATACTGAGGAACTCGGTGATTAATATTTTTAAGAGAAACTTGAATACAAACACTGAGGAGATTTATATTGCTGCAGCTGAACCTGTGGCATTACTAATAGAAGCAGCACTAATCTTGGCTTCTATATCAGAATTTACCTATTCTTAGTCCAAAGCAGATATTTTCACTCATATCTAGCTCTGTGTCTGAAGAAATTTCAGCTCACAGCTGACACTCACTCTTCCATAGGCGTTATTTTTTTTTTAATACAGCAAGCTGGCTTGTTACTTTTCTACGTTTCAATCTTAAAGAATGAAAATAAGATGATGAGTTTAGAAATGGAATTATGAAAAGAAAGAGTTAGAAGTTGTGAATCTTATGGAGTGTGCACCAAGATGGAATGTTCTTAGGTTTTTATGAGGTCTGGCATTTCAATTTGCTTTCAGAATTAATTAAGCTATTTGGTTTCCATTTAAATTTACTATCATGAAATTGACAATTCAAAAATAGATTCCTGAATAAGCATTTCCAGTTTTACTGTTGTAGCACATAAGCCTACGAGAAATGAACTTCCATTTAATGCTAGTTGGCAGTGATAAGATTCTAGAAAATTACATTGATTTCAAGAAGCAGGGCATTTGGCAGTATTTTTGATTGATTAGCTCAGAACTGTTTTTGTGGTTTTGGGAAGAGACAACTTGTTCTGTCTTCATTTAGATGGAATGTGCTAATAGAATAACAATGCCCTTCTAATAATTGCAAGTTTACTGGTGAAGGACCAATCTGGGCACATTGCTCTAGGAGGATTTCTGGGTCATCCTGTAACTGATGAATATTTTAACACCTGTATGCCAGAAAGCAAAAAAATACCAATTACGCTAACTGCTTAAGACTCTCTCAAAATCAAAAAGTGAAAACGAAAACGAAAACAAACAAAAACAAAAAAAAAAAAAACAAACAAAAAAAAAAAAAAAAAAA
>NW_023303915.1:0-8951 GCF_011077185.1 Oxyura jamaicensis
GAAAGGAAAGGAAAGGAAAGGAAAGGAAAGGCGCGGAAAGGTGCCGAAAGGAACGGCGCGGAAAGGAAAGGAAAGGAAAGGAAAGGAAAGGAAAGGAAAGGAAAGGAAAGGAAAGGAAAGGAAAGGAAAGGAAAGGAAAGGAAAGGAAAGGAAAGGAAAGGAAAGGAAAGGAAAGGAAAGGAAAGGAAAGGAAAGGAAAGGAAAGGAAAGGAAAAACAGCTTTATGTCATTTCTTGTGTCTGTACATTTTCTTTTTTCACTGGAATTTAGCACTGAAATGCCATACTGAAAAAGAACTCCTCCCTTATGCACTATTGTGACTGAGTTCAGACAAAAATTACCGTCAAAACTGCTGATTAAATATTAGTTTATTCATTCTCTTTTGGCTAGATTTTCAACTTCAAAAGACATTCGTATGCGGATTATATAGTTTAAGAGAAACACCCAAAAGGGGAATTAACTCATATTAAACTAATAAAGCAGGCAATAGAAATCAAATCAGTTTAAAATTTGCAGTTGCTTTGAAAACAATTAGCATTAACATAGATCCCATTAAATATTATATATTTCTTGCCTATAGGGTATAAATCAAGAAACAGAAGAGGAAAACAAAGGAAACTTCACTGAAAATTAAGTAAATTGATTATTTTCATAAGAACTGATGTATAATTTTCATTACTTTTATTTTAGCATTCATTTTTCCAGCACATATAAATATTGCTGTGATATTTGTGTGTCATGTGTCTTGCAGCAAAGTGATTCTTGCTTTAGGCCAAGGAGGTTATGCATTTGTTTGTTTAGTTTTCTGGGCTTCACCCCTGTTTTATCCAAGAATCTTAACATAGTTTTACTAACATAATTTTACTTCCTGTATTAAACATAATTCCAAAAAACCTGTTTTCAGCTCTTAGCCAGACTGCAGGTTAAGGATGACAAATAGTTGTCTATACTGCTTTAATTCATTCTTCTTTTTCTTATTATTTGTTAAACAAAATAAATTCTTCACTGAATATTTCCTTTAGATACATCTTCATCTTCTGTTTTTGTGTAAGATTTATCCTTTTTTCTTTTTACCCCTTCCAACGAGTAGACATATCTCAGAGTCAAAAGCTCTTCAGTCTGTCACCTTCTTTTTAAAATTTAAAAAATTAACTTGAGTGCATTTGCCACCTTTCTGGCTTCCATTTGACAATGATGGTTACCAAGCTCTCTATGGATTTGTATTTTTAAAGTGTCATCTTGCAGTGATCAGTATGACAGCATGTTTCATACAGTGGCCCATAAAACCTTTGGAGAAAGCCCAGAGAGGATTAGAGCTGGGAAAGACAAAGCTGGGGGAGGGAAGGAATTGAAGGATTCTTTTATTATTATTATTATTTCATATTTCTTACAGGAAAAAAAGGACAAACTCCCCCACTTCCCTTTTGGAGTTTATTTGATGATTAGTGCCACTTGCAGTACTTCTGTAATCCCCTAGATAGCATAGCTTTTCAATCAGTGTGAAACATAATATCATTTTATTGCACATAAGATTAAACCCTTTAGACAGGCAGACACCGATGCTTTCTATAGAGAAATCTGAACTGAATGTGAAATGTTCAGATTAAAGGGACAGAAGGCATTAGTAAATAATTTTATTGGAGATTAAACAGTACTAAAGCCCTTTAGCTGATAATGTATGCTATGTATTAATACAGCATGCATAATGCAGAGTACGTAAGTGATACTGAGATGTATAGTACCATAAAACACATTTGGTTTACTTAAACTACTTCAAACTCTCTCTTGTACTCTTTGTAGACATAATATGCTAGATAAAAATACCTATGTCTATTGATTCTTTAATTATGCAAAATTGAAAAAAAAAAAAAGCTTGAGAAAGATTAAGTCATTGCTTTCTGACACACAGACTTTATAGGATTTGACCTCTGTGAGCATTACTCTACAATAGCCACCATGGTCATTGCCAGGATTAAGGAGTAGAAGCAAGAACACAGAAATTCAATATGTATTTTCTAATAATCAAGCCTTAGTTTTAGATTTTTAATCAGTCCTGACATCTGACATTTAAATGTCTCTCGGTCAAATGCTGTCCCCTGTTACACCAAAGCCCATCTGGAGTCAAACAAACAGAGGCAGTAGGAACTGAGAAGCAGAGTTAGTTATCTTAGACAAATAAAATAGAGATTTGAATCCCCCCTGCTGCCATTTTGCTCTCTTCATGAGCTGGGTGAAGTTCATTATATTTTAAGACAGGTAGTTGTAGTCCCACATTTTGAAATTATAGGTAAGTAAGAAGGAGAAAGAGAGTTCAAAGGGAGAAAAATGATGATACTAAGAGAGATTGTTATTCACTCTATGAACTTGTCTAAGTAATAACTGCTTCAGATGAAATGGCTTTGAGGATACATAGCGCTGACAGAATTCCAACACAAAAATACCATAAAGAAGGGGAAGAAAACTCCAAAACTCTGACAGTCTTCCAGGAATTTGTGAGATAAACTGGCTGTATCTCACAACCTGACTGGCTGTATCTCACATCCTTACTAACCTGAGGGGTAGACCACAAATATTAGGGACTTGTTTTGGCACTCTTGTATTCTCCAATACCATAAAAACGTCTTTTGAAGTTAGTGGACATAGTGGTAACATGAAGTCTGCTCACTGTAAATTTAAAGGGCAAATTCTGCAGAAACAGCTAACTTTCCAGGCATTGGAAGGAGGTAGACCACTGAGACATTGGGTCTCACCACTGAAAACAGCAAGAGAGCACTCCCAAACACAGTACAGCTCAAGTAGCCCTATCATGGAATTTACACTGTTAGCCAGAATAATGCCATGGCAAACTGGAAAATGTTGACATCTTAGACATGGTTAGCATTTCATAAACAGGATTCATACACATTATTTTTGTAACTTATTTCATAAAATAATGTTCTCTTCATCTTATTGCGTACTGAGCCCACTTGGGCTTCATCAATCTAATGCCACAGCAGCTTACAAAGGAATTTGTCTTCATATGAGGGAAATATTTGTATTTTATTTTTAGCAAGGAGTAAAATGATGGACAAAACAGCAACAGGGGAAAGCTGATCAAAGAAAAATCTGTGCTTTTTGTCCCTGTGTTTATTATAGAATATCAGAGAGACTCATGTTGTACTTCACTGGTTTGTTTGGTCTATTACAGAGGTGGCATCTCTTTATAAAATCTATTTCTAATCCTGCATCAGATTTTACCAGTGGAAAATGTAACTGGTTATGGAATTTCTTTTGAAATGAAAATATAGTGGAAAAATCAGGATACAGATGAATGCCTTCTTTTGAAAACATCTGTCTTGAGGAAGACGCCTCCTGCACCTACAGGTAATGACTTCACTTGGATGTCATCACAGATATATTTTTCATAATTTAAAACTTGCAAGCATTTTGAGGTAGGCTAAATGTAAACTATCTATGAATCAAAAGTAGTGCTCTGTAAGATTTGGAATCAACACAAACAACACTGTGTTCCTGAAGATTTAAGAGCTGTTCATTTTGTATGTTGTCTTCCACATTTTTTTTATTTTTTTATTTTTATAATGTCATTAAAACTTTATATGGAAAATATGAAGTAATGCATTACCTCTCAAGATCTCTCTTCTCCCAGTATGGTACTTGAACAGTTCCAGGTCACCTGATGAGGACAATTTAATTGCTTAGTTCTTCTTTGAAATGATCAGAGCAGGAGTAAGAAAGGAGTCACTTTTGAATATGCAGTTTGCATAGCTTATTTTTTACTGTATATCTTCATGATTTGGATGAAAAAGAACTGTCATGTGTCATGTTCATATAAGCAGATGGCTTATATTACCAGCTAAAATAAATTAATAAAGTAGTTTAAAATTCTGTGTTGAAAACCATAAGGGGTGCAGAAAACTAGATGTGATCCTCAAACAAAATCTCATAGATTCAAACTTTAGGTGTTGTACCTCTCAGCAAGCAGTTTAAGTGTTGTGCTATCACACAATTATGTCTTCCTTTGGGATTATAAAAATGAACATTTTATATATTTCAAACTTTTAAGGGGTCTTCCGCCACTTACTCACAACACAAAATATAATCATTTCCTATTGAAATGCTTATAAGCATATTTCAGTTTTATGTGGTGTAATCTGAAGAGAAAGAACTCAGAGAAATGATCAATGAGCTCCTGTGTCTATTTGTGGCTGCAATAATGCTAGCTTAATATTGCAGACTTGCAGAATGTGTCACATAATAGAAATGTGATCACCTAACGATGAATGAACACACTAGAACATTAACACTTGAGGGAAGGGCAGTGAAAATGATTAGATTCAAGGGATGTTATTCATGTGGGAAGCTTTCTCATTAAAACAAATTAAAGCCAAGGCATCCTCAAAAGGAAATCAGTTTGCACATGAGGAAACATTGTGTAGTGCTTGAAATTAAGAGCTACTGCTGTAGAAGACAGCTCACAGTTCCTCTTCATATGAAAGGACTAAACTGATGGCATCTCCTGATTGAAATGAAGGTAGTTAGTTCTTTCTGTTTCTGATTCTCAGGAAATTGAAGCCAACATGAATACAAAGGATTTGTCTTTCTTTGCTACACAGAATGTGATGCAAGTAAATTGTCTTTTTCTATGTTTTATGAATGAAGTCACAAGTGATTTACTTTCTCTTTACTTTGAGTGTTATCCAATTTCTTCCAAGACTGTAAGGCTTCTACTAGGTGGAAATCTTGCTTTAGAGAAAACACTTCTTTGATAGTCTGCGTTATGTCACCCTGTATTGTAAAACCTAATTGGCAGATCAAATAATGATAGTGCTAGGAACAGATACCTAAGAATCAGGAAACCTACCATCATTTTTCTCCTTCCTGAAAAGGTCTTGTATAAGAAAAGACACACTGAATGTCATACTGATGAAACATCTGTCTGAACACCAAAACAACATAAAATAAGTTTGGCTTTTTTAATAAAGGTCCAGTGTAAACCAATATCTTTTATGCTTTAATCAGTTCTATTGCTAAATTTTAATTGTTATATAAGCATCAATATAATACAATACAATAATTATTCCAATTCTTGAATGTGAGGTTATTTCATTTTTGAGAAATTTGATCTTGGTGAAATTTATCCATAGAATTTCATTTCTTAGAATATCATCTCCCATGAAATGGATTCCTTTAGACATTTATTTGACATAACATTTAAAATTAATTCATGGATTATACATATCTTGAAATAAAATACTAGTAAAATCATTCTTATAAAGATTTCAATGTTTGCCTGATGTGGAATCAGTTTGATTAATTTCTTACTGTATTTTCCTATATTGTAATCTTTAATGTGTTAATTCCATCCATGAAATAACAACAAAAAAATTATATTTATGTGTACAACAGCTTACATTTAAAATGCATCTATGGCAGTACCCCTGCAGAGATCACTGTCCTAGTATATACGCCTGGACATCTCACCAGGCGTGTACCACCAAAACTTTTATACACATAATACTCTGAGAGATAGTGTCTTGTATTTTTATGAAAAGTTTTCTACTGAAAATATTACTTATTTAAAGGTTTGACTTTTCATGCAGATGTGAATATTTCCACCACATTTTCCTTTCTTGAACAGAAATTTGGGTCAAAGAGGAAGCCTTGTGGACTGTTGCTCTGCACCCTCCTCCTGAAATTATATGTGTGCATAAATGTATTATAATGTCACCAGTATACTTCTCCTGTAAAAATGCCATCTGCTTGGAACTTCAATGTTCCCTGAAAAACAGCTTTTAAAAATGTGCGTTGTTTGGATGTATACTTGGGAAGTATTTAATAATCTTTATATTTATTAAGAATTAACAATTTTGTCAATTGCTCTTGTTCTCTTTTCTCCTAATCCTATACACCAGCCAAGATTTCTGTCCAAATGTTACACATTTTAGGTGATGTCAAGGAAGAAGAGAGCCTGGAGACAGTTCAAACTAGTACAGCAAAAGGTTGTGCTTAAAACATGTCTGAGGAAATTAGGTGACCAACTTCATATGAAGACCAGTGAAAGCTGATCGTCTTATCTCCAGCTTCCAAGAGGATAGGAAGTAAATGAATTAAATAAATTAACTTTCTGGAGAAGAGTAAATATCATTGTTTCAAAGATGATCCCCATTCTGTGAAACTGTAGTGAACTGGACATTACAATTATTCTGATAATAGTGTGACAAAACACCTTATTCCTTAAAATACTCATTGCTTCATTGTGATATATCATTTAGGGGGTTATGAACCAGTTTTATCCTTTATTTATTATTATTATTTTTTTCAAAGATATGTGAGCCCTCAGTCAACTAGCAAAAAGACTGGAATCTCCTCATCTTTCCAAACAGTAGCAAGACAGGCTGACTGCTGCTGTTGGATTGCTTCACACCAGCAATATCCATTTAGAAACTGTGGCTGTGAAACAAAACTTTTGGTTTCTTATGATCACTACACATGCTTTTTCCCAGTTTATCTAGTTAGCTAATGGTTTTATTAGTTGGTTCATATAAGCATTGGATAGATGTTTTAAACCAACCAACCTTCCCCTCTCCAGCCTACCTCATTCCCTCCTACTCTCAGAAGGGGAAACATCAGTCATCTGGTTGATGTGGATGGACTTCACAGAAATAGAGAAACTGCATAAAGGGCTTCTGAAAAATCTGTGATGGAGATAGTCATGTTTTAATAGTGTTTAAATCTAAGGAAACTTAACCAGTCATGAATGAACCTGAAAAAAATACCTTAATTGAAATAAATCCTCTTCTGATTAATCTTTCCCTGCATTAACTGTTGGAGACCAACCCACTTGGCCGCTACCTAATGAAGTGAAGCTTGCTATTTTCTTCTTTTTCATAAAATCACTTGTTTTATCAAAGCTCCAAAAGTTTGCTTTTCCTTGATTTCTTTTTCTGTTGCCTCTTTTTCAAATGAACATCTGTAACACATCATAAACATTCCAATAGTGAAAAAAAAATTAAGTTCTCTTAAATTCTGCCAACTAGCTGACTAACCAGCTTAACTAAGTAAATACCTTCTTGTGGCATTAAGTGGGTACAGAAGCATATTCTGTCAATTTTTGCTATAACTTTATTCTACTTAATTTCTTTCAATAATAGTAAGGAACTACTATATCCAAAAAAATTTGCAGGAGGAATTTAGATTGTATATGTGAAATTAAGTAAGAATATGACCATGAAAATAGATACAATCAAAATTAAAAGATGAAGAGATTGAGACTAAAATATATTTGCAGTAACATGGTCAGTGCAATAGAATTTTCCATCTATTTTATTGATTATCAAATATATGTGAATTATATAAAATATGCAGAAATATACTATTTTGCTCTGAATTTTAATGTTTCAATATTATCATATAAAACACTTTAGTTTTCCACACTTTTTGGCTTAACACAGTATTTTGATGGTATCAAACGAAAACATTCGGTGTTCTGGCATTTCCATCTAAAACAGATTAGACATCAACTATGGAAAAAAGTACCAAAAATACCTTTGGAGATGACAGATGAAGTAATCTTTACGTTGAGCAATGTCTGGAAAATGATAGAAAGAGTCAGTATGACTTCTCTCATTCTTGAGAGTACTATTTTGTTTTGTTTTGCTTTGTTTTAGTTTGGTTTGGTTTTAGGTGAAGAGTAAATGAAGAAACTTAGTTATTAGAGTTGTTCTAGTTCTTTGTTCATTATTTAAACTCAGACAGGCTTTCACTTAATTTTCTTCCTTATTTCAAATGTAAATGTATAATTTTTCTCTCATCTTGGTTTCTGCTGTGAAAAAAAAAAAAAAAAAAAAAGATTTTTTTTGATACAAAATAACAGCAAGATATTATGATTAAGCTTATAGTAATCAAAAGAAAATACAATCAAGAAACTGTTTCTCTGAAATACATATGCCTTTTGTTATATATATATATTTTCAGTTTTATCTATGCCTTTTTGATGTTAGAAAGAATGAATTTTTGAAATCCGTCATGAAACCTGCTGAAGATCCTGTCTACTTTCTCTGACAGGTTAAACGATGAGATGAAATATACCTCTTTCTTTTCTTTTCTTTTTTTTTTTTTTTCTATTTTGAAGTTCTTTTTAAGACTTTAATAATTCTGTTCCTGAATCCAACTTACAGTCCATTAAAAATAACCAGTTTGTCAAACTTTTCTCTGGAACTCTGATTTGCAAGGTTTACTTCATGCTTTTCACTGGAGTAGGCAGTGAAGTGATAGGATAAGGACATTAAATTTATGATCCTCATAACCTAATGGTTTTATTATTACTTAACAACATATTTCTCAGTCTCCCACCACGCTCAGCTTTAATCCCTTTCATCTACTTTTTTAGGACAAATTTCTTCATTTTAAGAACTTTTTTTTTTTTTTTTTTTTTTTTTTTTCACTGAATGGGTTGTGAGGCATTGGAACAGCCTGCCCAGAGAAGTAGTTAAGTTGTCATCCCTAGAGGTATTCAAAAGACATGTAGATGTACTATTTAGGAACATGGCAGGGACATTGTTTAGCTGTAGACTTGACAGTGTTAGGTTAACAGTTGGATTTGATTATCTTAGAGGTTTATTGCAACCTAAATTATTCTACAATTCTCTATTGTGTTATAAGGTGAAAATGACATATCTTGCATCCTATTTTACCGATTTCTTTTTAGTTCTTTCAAACGAGTAAATTGAAGATACTGTAACACTTTCAATTAATTCGTTAATGTCACATAATGTGCTTTGAAAAGAAAAGAAAAGAAAAGAAAAGAAGAGAAGAGAAGAGAAGAGAAGAGAAGAGAAGAGAAGAGAAGAGAAGAGAAGAGAAGAGAAGAGAAGAGAAGAGAAGAGAAGAGAAGAGAAGAGAAGAGAAGAGAAGAGAAGAGAAGAGAAGAGAAGAGAAGAGAAGAGAAGAGA
>NW_023303916.1:0-800 GCF_011077185.1 Oxyura jamaicensis
GAAGGGAAGGGAAGGGAAGGGAAGGGAAGGGAAGGGAAGGGGGAAAAGGGGGAAAAGGGGGAAAAGGGGGAAAAGGGGGAAAAGGGGGAAAAGGGGGAAAAGGGGGAAAAGGGAAAGGAGTTGCTGTGATATTCAGTCATATGAATGGCAAGTGTCTGTAGGCAAATGGGTAAAAATAGTTATTTCACAGCTGACTGCAAAATAAAGGTCTTTAGTCCAGTAGTTTTGTCATATCAGAGAAACTGTTCTCTGACTTAGTACCATGATATCTGAATATATTACAAAACTTCTGCATATCCATTGTGTTGCAGATGCTAAATCATGTAGGATAATTTTATAACCCTCACAGTGTATGGGGATGGGATACATGTTTAACCTTTTTTTTTTTTTTTTAATGATAAACATAAAATAGATAGCAGGCATTTTGTTGTTATGACAATTTGGCATCTTCTGAGCAAATGTATTTGCTTACTATATATACATCTTCAAGCTGTCAAGTAATTGGACAACCATTGCCCTCTCCTCATATTACAAGTTTGATTAAAATGGCAGAGGCCAGATGCCCAGCTCGCTCACAGATTCTTTAATTAGAGGGTCTCCTGAACCTCTGAACCACTTGAATAATAATAATAATAAAAGGGAAAAAAAAAAAAAAAAAAAAAAAAAAGAGCAATTAACACTTTTTCAGGGCTCCCTTCATCCATCTGTCACAGCACAGGTGAAAAAAGGAGAAAGAGGGAAAGAGGGAGAGAAGAAGGAAGGAAGGAAGGAAGGAAGGAAGGAAGGAAGGAAGGAAGGAA
>NW_023303916.1:810-13911 GCF_011077185.1 Oxyura jamaicensis
GAAGGAAGGAAGGAAGGAAGGAAGGAAGGAAGGAAGGAAGGAAGGAAGGAAAAATAAAAAGAAAGAATAAAAAGGAAAAAAAGAAAAAAGAAAGGAAAGAAAGAACAAAGAACAAAGAACAAAGAACAAAGAACAAAGTCTTTCTCCAGGAAACACTGGACTCTGAGTGTGCTCCTCCAGCTTCCATCAGAGGCATCCCTCCCTCCTCCTGAAGAAGGTGAAAATCCTCTAGGTTTTCAAATATGCTAACTGCACAATAAATTGTCCTAGGGAGAAAAATCATGCAGAAGCATACAGACGGTCACAACATGTCTTTAATCACCCCCATTTCCATCAGGCAAAAAAGCCTCACAGAGCTTGGTTGGTTAGATGCAAGGGCTTGGCATGTGAGGACATCCTCTTCCAACCCCCACACTGCCCCCCCAACCATCCATGATATCAAATGAGATCTGTTATCAGCCTTAGTTAGATCATAATGAAATAATTGCAGGACTCAGCTGAGGGTGACTGCAGTGTAGTGAGGTGAATTAATTTTCCCACCACAGCAGGGCATGTCAGATCTGGCCACGACACGAGCAGGTCAAGCCATTATTTCTTGTGGGTGTGTGAAAGTGATTGACTGGATTTCAGCACTTTGGGAGGGTTTGTGGAAGAAAAACAAAGGTGTACCTCAGACGTGGTAGATTTTTAGGATTGGGCCTTTAAAAGTCAGGCAAAAAAATGAAAGTAAAACAGTTCAGAAATGAACACAGAACCTTTTTCTTCTGATTGTTCTAAAAACTCTCATGCAACTCCAGGAATTTCATCAGGCATCTGTAAAATACACATTTTGATCCGCTCGAGGGAGGATGCTGGGTCTTTTTGTTTCATTTGTTTTGTTTTGTTTTGTGTGTTATAATAAGTTTATGGCTTAAAGGTTAGCAATATGCAGTTTCTAATAATCAATATCAAAACTTCCACTATAGTAAGTAGGATCTCTACACCAAATATAAAATATTCAGAGGTATTTTGGATCCAAAGCCTTTGAAATTCTGTACTGAAGGCCAAACAGCACATTATGTGCTCAGTAAAGTGAACCAAACACCAGTTTTTCCCCAGCCATTTCAGTGTAGGGACAATTGGGAATTTCAAAATTTCTTGTATTCTTGTAGGTTATGAAAATTGCTGCTTATATGAATTTTTGTAAAAGCAAACCTCTTTTTACTTTAAAAGAGCTACTTGTAATCAGAACTGACATAAACTTTAGAAAGCAAAGCCACCTTGCAATTCTGAATTCTCACTTAAGAACGAACTATTTGAAAGAAAATTAAAATTTCTATAATTTCTATGAAGGTTTTTCTACTACTCTTTTTCTACCATATCAAATAGTTATATGCTGTTAACAATATTTGCATTCACCATCAATAGAATAAAAATGTGGAGCCCACTACTATAGTGCTATGCTATTTGGTAACATCTTTTTTTTATTTTAAAAAAAAAAAAAAAAAGGTAAAAAAACATCAGAATTGCATGTCTGTGTCATACAATTTTTCCAAGACAGATGTTCTGAAGAAATCATCTTCAATGAAGCCATCCTCAAAATCTGCTTCAACTCAGAAATCCCTTGGCAATTTCCATTGAGGCCATGAAGAGGAAACATAATGTCTTGCCTCAAGAAATTGAAAATATTTGTTGAAAAAGTTCACCAGCTCTTGCAAGCTCCTAGAAACGATTGGAAAGATGAGTACTTGGAGACCAGTGGAATCTTATAGGGGATACTGCTAATTGAGCAGTATGAATTTAATGTAAAACACTTAAGGTTGAAGTAACTACTAAGAACCAGCAATATGAAGAAAACACACCTGTACTAGAAACCTTAGGGTTTTCCCTCATTTTCTTCTTGAATCTAGAGTTAATGAGAAACAGAGTGTCAGTTATGTTCTGCATTCATTTCCCATTGGTAAATGGAGGAGAGAGAGTTATTTTTAGAGGTGACTTTGCTAATTCTTTGCTGTTTCCTTTTTTTTTCTCTATTATTTAGAAAATGTTAAGGAGATAAAGGAATGGAGCACTGCTCAGACTTCTCATGTTAAACAGAGAAAAGAAGAAAAAAATGTGTAAACATCTATATAAACCCCAAGCTGTGCTTTCTTAATTACAGTGGAGGCAGAAACACTGCTAAAATACCCCTAGCAATTATTCACCTTTTTTTTTTTAGCAACTTTCCAGGTCCAGTCACCTCAGAGGCTCCAGTGCAACCTCCTGACAAGCTGAGTGAGAACGATGTGATTATTTAGCATCAAGAGAATACTAAACCTAATACTACAGCACCTCAGATGGAAAAAGAAAATATATATATATACACACATACATACTTCATAAGGTACTAATATCCACTTATCCCAATAGATAGACTACAACAAGAGGCACCAACAACTCTTAAACTCTTACATTTCAAAGAAAAGGGAAAAGTGGACAGTGAAAAATGAGACTCACAGACTCTTCAGGGCCAGTTTGTTTTTAGCTCATTTTTACTCCTGATGCATTCAAACCGCATCATTAGAGACAACAATCATTAATGCCTCATACAAAATTGTGTGTAAAATCACTTGTAGGAAGTATTGTTTCTCTGTAGTGCCTTTATTTTCTGGTCATTTTATATATCTGTATCTGTAATATAAAGATACGTATATATATATATATATATTTCTCTCTTATATCCTTGCATTGACAAGCCTGTCTGTCTGTCTTGTTAACCCCTGGGCTGCCACTCCAAGAGAAACCTTTCTGCTGCTGAGCACATCTTGGGGACAGAGAAAAATGTCCTGGCCAAATGTTGGCCCTAAGCACTGTGAGAAGTCTATGGAATATTTTCAGAACATCTCTATGTCAGCAAAGGGACAGGAGGAATAAGTAAGAAGGTAGAATTTTCTTGAGTGAGGAGAAATGAGAAATACTTCTTCAGATGCTCATGTTGATATATATCTCTCAGCAACACAGAGGCTGCCTGAGCCATTTTTTTTCTGAAGGCAGTCCAAAACCAGAGAAGCAGAAAATGGCCTTCTCCCCATTCATTGTCCTTTACTAAACATCTCAAGCTATATTCCTCTGCTCTGCTTTATTCTGCTTCCTTTTGATGCCACCCATGGGATAGAAACCTCCCCTACCTCAACATCTGCTGACATAGCACACTACCAAGAAGCTGTTCTCCAGGGTCTACACCTGTGTTTTATCACAACTCATTGTCTTCCACACTCCTCCCTCCCACTGCCAAGTTCTGATGTCTGATACACTGAATTTCCTCAGCCTGAGGCTGCAGGACCCTCCTGGCAGAAACCTCATCTTTTGGGGTGTTTGCAAAGTGCTGCTCCTTTCACAGGAGTTGAGCCCACTGTTCTTCCATCTCTTCAACAGCACAGAGCTGTGCTCCCTCTCTGGCATAAAATCCAGCTTTATAAAGGCTTTCATAGTGTTGCGGATCTTGAAGCTCCAGTAGCAGCAGTGCAATGCGTTCTATAAATTGCATGAACACTGATTGGTAATATTGCATGTTAATTGGCAATATCTGCACTCAGTAGGTTCATGAAATATATCACACTGACTAGTTATATAGCCGCGAGAGTAGGTATTAACTATTTGCAGAATAAATGTGTGCTCCTTTGAAGGAAGCATGTGATTTTAGTAATTTTGTTTAATTAGCCTCTACGGCCTGTCAAAATCTGGAAACTCAAGAAAGCATCCATCCAATGTGACATACTGTCAAAACCAGGCAAAGCAAGTATTGTCTCCCCCTCTGTAATGTTCCCTCTGAAACATCCCCTTGAGATAATCATTTTAGCAGTATCAAACTCTTGGCAACCCTGACCTGATCCAAAGCTCACAAAAGGGAACAGACCTTCCACAGCCCACCCATTTCTGAGGGCGTCATGTTGCCCCTTTGGTCTTAGCAGTTACAGAGGATTCAGTTCCCTCCAGGACCAGTCACAGAAAACAGTGTCACAATGCACAGTGACATTCTCAATTTATTTATGCTTTTTTTTGTTGTTGTTTTGTTTTGTTTTGTTTTTTTATGAAACAGGAGGTGTTTCCTTGAACACAAGGGGAACACAAGGCAGCAGTTTCCATACCCATGAACTGACCACTGAGCTCTGTGTCTGGACCCCTCTGTCCTGCTCCTGCCACCCTGGCCAGGCCCAGAACTGCTCCTCCTGGATCTCAGGTGGCTTTGCTGCTGCCGGACACTCCTGTCCCCTGTGTGCCACCAAGGCGATCCAATCCCCCTGCCGATCTGCTCAGCTCTGACCTGGCATGTGCTGTCTGAAATCCCTGCATTGTCTCTGCCTGCTGTGTTCTTCGTATTTTAAGCAGCTCAATTACTTCTTCAGAGCCTGAAAATGAGTGTTTGGCAAACCCACTGATTTTAATGAGATCTATTATTGTCTTTGGATCAAAGGCTCACTTGATGGTAGCTATTAGCACCTTTCACCATAACAGTAATTTAAAGGTGACCACAGGCATCTTCTGTTTACTCCTTAACAGTACCCCCTCTTTCTTCCTCCCAGACTGGAGAGGACTGAGGTTACATACTTGCCTAAGAATGAACCTGGTGTGTGTCTTACTGTCAACAAAGGTGTAGGAGGGGGAAGAGGGAATCTCGATATTACAATCCACACCATTTCCTTGCAAATTCAGCTGGGATAAAAGCTGTAGTTTTCACTCTGTTGCAGGGGTGTAATCTCTTCACTTACACAATGGGCTGTACCTAACTGCCATCCAGTATGAACTAGAGACTTCACTTCACTGTGACTGTACAGGAATATGTCTAGCATACAGTTTTTACCTTGCCTGTTTCTGGGGGGAATTACTGTTTTTACTAGGCTGGAATGTTCCACCTAAGGAAATTCAACTCCATCCTTTCCCGTCTTTCCACAGTCCCTCCTGATGCAGCTGTTACATCCTCACGGATGAAAACAAGACAGAACTTTCTTCTAAGATTTTAAAACTCAATTCAGGCTATTTATGAGAGAAAAGGTAAACCGGAAATATTCTCATTTAATAAACAGCCAAATTTAACCTTACACAGGACTGAGATTATAATCAGTTGATAATATCTGAGAGTAATATCCAATTTATAATACTGGTATCATAGATTAGATTTTCCAGGCTGTCCAGTTGATGCACAGGAGAATGTCAGGTCTCTGACATGCCATTTTTCAGAATGGGCTCATAAGCAGTATTATATGTTAAAATCCATTAAACATGCTAAAATCTTCTATCTTCCAGATATCTACCATGCTAGGTGCAGAGGCACATGGATGAACTTATCATCCTTTGCAAGGTATTAACGTTGCATATAACCACTATTTGTTATAGGACTACAAAAGATGAAATAAGGAAAATGAAACACTTGTGCTGTCTCCAAGAGCAATGGTTTCATTCTGTCTCTTTGCATGACCTATAAAGAAATTCCACGTAACTATTCTTGTCAATCATGTTCAAATAGCTCAGCCCTGCCCTTTCTGTGTCACTCTGCCTTCTCTCCATTGTGCTCACAATCACTACTGCCACCCTCATTGCTATTAAAGCAAAACGTTCAACCACAAATTGTTAGTTTCTTCTGTTATACATACACTCTCTTTTCTATTTCACTGAAATACCATGCATGCAGTTTATTTTTTATAATGGTTTCCAATTAAATATCTCTAATTCAGTCTTAACATCTCATTTTTTACTTAACTTCAAAGGCGACAAAGCAACTTATACACCAAATTAATTATGTCTATTATCACTTAAAGAAATCCACTTAATTCTGTGAAGCCTGGCAAATGATATAAAAATTTTGGTTTGATAATATTAACATCAACAACTTAAACTGTATTTAAACTGGGGAGGAAGAAAATAGAAATAATTAATTGCTCATCACAAATCTGCCCAATATGGAATGCCATGTGGTTCTACTTTTCTAATAAATTAGTTTGCTTTCTCTGCATTATTCTTTGTGAGGTATATAAGCAGTTAAAGGAACATATTGAAAAATGAACAATCAGGCTAACGGGGAAACTGATTAAAAGTTATTAAAACCAGAGCCAAAATATAGAGGAAGATTCAGAAGTTTTGAAATTTTGTCCCAGTTGAGCAGGACCAGACTAACTGAGAAGCATTTACTTTTTTCCTTGTATTTACTTGTCTGTTTATGATTTTTTTAAATTTTTATTTTCTATACTCTCTACCCAAAGGGAGAACATTTCATAATGAAAATAAAACAAAAAACAAAGGAAGGAAGCTGGGACAATCCCCTTTATTCATGTTCTAAAGCCCAGGAAGAGAGGACAGAAACCCAGTCTGAAGTCTCCAGTGCTACTGTGAGGATCTTCCCAGGGCTTTGCATAGGACGTTTGTACATCTGAGCAACCCAGGTCCCCCAGCACCCCTCCTCACTCAGCTCCTTCCCCAGCGCTTGGCAGCCAAAGGGTGCAGCTAGCACAGGCATGGGCGGGTGTCACAGCAATCTAAACAGACAGAGCAGAAATGAATTTCACCACCAGAGATCAGCCAGCAAATTAACCTCGACCTCCCTGCCAAAAAAAGAAGCAGTGATGGGAAGTATCCAACTCTTCATCATGCTCCTCAGAGATAACCCCGCCCACGGTGCCACCCCACCACTGGGTCCCTCAGCCACATCCAAATTTTTCTCCCAGCCAGGGCAGAGTTTGGGAGGAGACGATGGCTAGATTGCTGCCAGCACGGCATCTGCACCTCCTGCCTCAGTTCCACCAGGAGCAACTTCTTCCCTAAACAAGGGATGAAACCTTCGTGCCAGCCATGTTCTGCAAAAACCTCTCACAAATTATAGAGCTGGAACTGCCACAGCTAAAATTCACCTTTACTCTATTTACCTAAAAGGAGCAATATTGACTTACAGAAGGTGATGGTCCAAATTTCCACATTTATTCCCAGGGCACAACCTCATTTAGGTCTCCAGACCATCCCTGGTAACAGGCACTTCATGGTAAGTGTTTGCAGAGTAAGGCACTATTTATTTATTCTCTGACACCAGAAAATCCCCCTCTCATTTTACCAGCCCATATTCTCACACATTTTTCTCACTTCATCATCTAAGGACAAGTTAGCCAGGAGCAAACCCTGACCAGATCTGGCTTCCAGGGTGTTCTTTCTGAGGGCAGTTTTTCAGTTTTGAAGGAACTAAAAATCTACATCAGAGTGAAGAATGGATGTTTCAAAATTGCCTATGGAGAAGAAAACTTAGGGCTGGGGAAAGCTCCTGCAAATAATTGAAACACTTTGATTAGAAGTGCTGAAATCCAGATCTGCAGAGGAGCCCAAGCACAAGCATCTCCAGCTCAGCCATAGCAGGGGTGAAGTCTGGGTTTGCCACAGCCCAGGCAGCCCATGGGGTGGCCAGCAGAGAGAGAGCAGTGAGGAACCAAGATGGTTTTGACAGAAATCTCTTTCCTTGTCCAGTATGATGCCATTTGGAATATATGTTAGAACAAGCCTGTTCTTCTGAAATGTCTCAGTGCCAGCAAATGAGTATGTTTTTAACAGAAGAAATGTTTCAGCACAAAAGTTTTGACCAGACTGAGGAGGAGTGCAGGCTTTGCTAAATGTCCTCCTCAATCTGTAGTATACAAGTCTGCTTTAACCAGAAAAAAAGAAGTCCTTCTTCCTGTTTCTTAATTTGTGCAGTCACAGCTCATACCTTGTACTTTTAGCGGTCAACCCCCAGCACTTAGCCAAGACAGTAACTTGTAAAAAGACTTCTCCTAATCATGTCTAAACCTGATCAGAATAGATGGGAGGTTTTCCATCAGCCTTAGTATACACAAAGACTAATGAAGAATGTGGATGTTCTCAGAGAGTTTTCACACATTCGTGACTGTTGTTTCTTGTGTGTTTTTTTTTTCACCCACTGAGAGGGCTGATTTTATCTTGTATTGCTTGAGTCCAGCCATGAGATGTACTCATTGGAAAACCTCTGTGCATGAAAAAGGAATGTCTGCTAAACAGGGATACGGGACTCTGCCCTGACTCAACTCCTTTACTCCATTTGAGTGGCAAAAAGGGGATAGCATGCCTTCATTGGTTGCCAGTGTTGAATTCCCCAAGCAGAGGAATACTTTTAACTGGCATAATTCCCCATAGGCATTTCTGATGCCAGCCTCAGCTTCTTCCTAGCAAGGCAGAGAAGGAAGAAGACATGTCCAGGAGGATGTCTGAGGAAAAAATCTCTATTTTGTCACCAAAACCTTAGTGGAAAAGATCCCCTTAGTAACTGTTTCAAATCAAAGCAACAAAGTAGTATCTAACTAACATGGGGAAAGGATGGCTGAGAAAACAGGGAGTCAGTCTTCTACCAAGAGGACCCTCAATTGGAGGAGAATTGGTCATTTAGTATCCCTCTGTCAACCCCCATCCTCAGGAAAGAGAGCAAAATTGAACAAAACCCACCTGTAACATAAAGCAATAGACATGGATAAATTAATAACCAACTGGAAGATGAGAGATTTAAGCTCTTGGACCAGCAGTGAAAGAAAGCTGCAAAGTCAAAGCCGTTCTCCCTGGCAAATGCCCAATAAGCAGCTATTTCTGATTTACACACACAAAGTGTGTTTATATCTGTCATGCAAATTCCTATGCAAAAGAGGAGCTGAGTAGCAAAAATTACCCCTTGCCGCTTTCCCCAGTCATCCCTGCTGGAGAGCACGGAGCGTGCTGGAGAGATCTTGTCCAGCCCCACTGGGAGATTTTGACAAGAACACTTTTCTAGCACATGGTCCTAAGTGGTATCAAAAATAGTAATTCAGCCATCTCTAAGCAAACAAAAACAGAGTCTGCAAGAGACACGAGGCTGCCAAATCTGAAGTGATGCATGTAACGTTTTTCTTTCAGGAAGAAGGGATGTTTTCTCTTTCATCTGTTTTCTGTTTGTTCATTTGGTTTCATTCATTTACAAGAGTCTCCTTCTAACCAAAGGGGGAAAAGTTGATGTTTATTTACATCCTCTCTGCATAAAAAGGTTCTGGCCCTTACACACATATGTGCAGCCCCAGTTAAATCAATGGGATTACTCGCCTGAGAAAGTTAAATGGGTACCAAATCCTTGTAGGAGCAGGGCAGAAAATAGTTATCTATTGACATAAAATA
This sequence comes from Oxyura jamaicensis, assembly GCF_011077185.1. Lineage (NCBI taxonomy): Eukaryota > Metazoa > Chordata > Aves > Anseriformes > Anatidae > Oxyura > Oxyura jamaicensis. The sequence goes on from NW_023303916.1 coordinate 9,955, forward strand.
GTGACCTATTGTAGTAACCCAAATAATCTGATTCAGCAGTTGTTCCCCTTTCTCCTCATTTGAAGCTGCATTTTGTTTTGTTGTTACATTAACACGAAGTTACCACAGGCATTAAGGAAGCAGTGGCATTAAGGTGGTAGCACCCAGTCTGACTGCCACTCTGTCCGACGTGCAGCCCTTTGTTATCATCATCATAATAGTATTAAATAAAAGATAAGGAGCACTGTCAAAAAGTTAATCATCAAAAGCTGAAAATCACATAGTGAATCTGTCAGTCGCCTGAACTGGAGAGGGTCATGAAAATGAAAGGGGAAGAATGCGCAGTCCGCAGACGATGCTTACATGCTAATAAAAACCAGCCAGGCAAAAACATATATGCACAAGACTGAGCGATTTGTCACCCTGGGCTATCATGGCTGTTCCCCTGCCTATTGTAACAATGCCAGCATTCAAAATAGTCAGAAAGGAGCTTACAGGAGCTGAATGCCAGCACATGTGTTTTTCCAGCTGGAGCCGAGTCCTGGACCAGCTTCTGAATTCTCGTTTAAGTTTCTTACTCTCTCCCTCAAACAGGAAAAACACATAATGCAAAGACTGAAAGCCCTAAAATAAAAACGTTGAAGAGAAACTAACACTGGAAAGAGTCCTAAAAACATAGCTGCGAATTTGGAAGTGTTAACCATCCCCCTGCTGCACGCATACCTTCCTCTCCATGGAGCCGGCTGGGAGAGGTTCGGCGCTCCACGGGAGCCCGGGGACTGCAAACCCCCCGGCAACCTCCCAGCCTTGCACCCACAGTACGGCACAGCCCCAGCCTTACCGAGGCTTTCAGGCTGAGAAGAGCTTCCTAAGTTTGCCTCAGCCTGATGTTGAACGTTGCACCCCCAGAAACTTTCAAATGCTTCGATGTTTTCACTGTTTTGGTCCTGCTGTATTAGTAGAGCTTCCTCTCGTCCCCTCACCTCCTTCAGTTGGAACACTCTGCAAGCGCTTGTGTTAAAAAAAAAAAAAAAAAAAAAAAAATAGTTTGAAACCCTCTCCAAAGTTTACAGTCATCTACTCCAGGCATAATCATTTCAAACGCTGCCGCACTTCACATTTGGTTAAAACCACTTCAGTTTATAAGTGATTAGAGGTTGAAGATTTGCAGTTTAAAATTTAAATTAAACCATTTTAAATTATTGGAACACTTCACACATTTAAAGCAAATAATTTTTATTTTTATTTTTTTTATTTATTTCTCCTTCCTTCCCAGTGGTTCTGGGTTTTCAGAAGCAAACTGCAGAGCAGAGGCAGCTATTAGAATCAGGAGGGACAAGAAGTCAGATTTAGGTTTTCAAATCAGAGTAACTTGCAAAAGAGAAAGTTGTGAAAATGACTGTGTTTCCACAACAGCAAGGGCAGCAAAAATATCTGCAAATATGTAGCGAGAGAAGCATGGGAATGGATAATAATAGTGTGTAGTTTAAGGCTTGTACTAAAATATTACCTCGGATCATTTGCAACCAAATTCTTTCATTTATAAAAAGCCCATAGCAGAGGCAAAAAAGCACTCTGTACTCTTTACTTCATTTCGTTTTAGCTTTCTAAGATTTCATACTTTAGTGAGAGAAATTAATAGGACAGCAACAATAAATCTTCCCCTCTAAATGCATATCTCTTTTCTTCTTCCCCTCCCAAAGGCACAGACATCCCCAAACTTAACACCCCTACAAATTTATGTAGCACAACATATTAGCCATATTTGACCTGTAAACTAATCTGCTATTTCAGAGAAATTCATGTTTCACAGAAATTCATCCCGTTCCTTCAAAGAAACACCAGCATTTGTGTCAAACTGCAGCTCCCAATTCAAAACAAGAATTGCACAGTGTGCACATATGCAAACCAGAGCTGAACCGAGGCGTTACACAGAGCACAGCCTCGCGCTTTCTGACAAAGCAAGCCGAAAAATAAAATATTTGCTAGTTTACATCACTACTAAAACCAGGCAATCCCCATTCTCGCCTGGGCTGGGAGGGCTGAGAGGAGAGCGGTTCCTCAGACTTTTCACAAACAAATACCTCTTCCAGTTTTCCATCCCCCGGAGGCAGGGCCGGGTGCTGGGGCCGGGCAGAGCCGGGAGCTCGGCAGCGGCGCTCCAGGTCCCCCCCCCCAGCCCCGCTCCTGCTGCTCTTGTTCTGCTGCCGCAGCCTCCCAGCCCCGCTTCCCTGAGACACTAATTGGATGGCACCGGCCTTTGTACACGTATTAACTGGAAGCTGGGCTTTGTTTTCTTCCTTTCCCCCGGGGGAGGAGGTGGGAAAGGGGACAGCCTTCACATGGATTTCTTTAAGCACCCCTATAAGTGCGCCTCTGTGTACACATCGCCAGCTTTCAGCAGTGCTCGCTGGCTGCAGAGAGCAAAGGGCCTTTATCGTTAGCAGAGAGTCACTTGCAGAAAAAATAAAGCATAAAAACAAGTTAAAATCAAACCTGATACACACCAATGTGTTTGTCGAAACCAACAAATGAAGTTTTCATATCTCCCTCACATATCGTGCCTATTATCATTAGCTAACAATCCACTTTTTCTCACCAGGTTCATCAACAGCTGTACATGTGAGAGAGTAGATGTACAGGTTGTATCAGATCCCTCTACCAGTTCTCCAAAGACAGGAATCCCCCCCCCCTTTTTTTTTAAAGAAAAAAAAAAAAAAAAAAAACCCCCCCGGGGGGGGGGGGTTGATCAGAATAAAAGAAAAAGACAAAAAAAAAAGTTTATTTTTCCAAGTAGCCACAAGGAATACTCAACACTTGTACATTTGTACATTTGGTATTCAAATCTTTTATGATCTTTATATTAAAACTTCCTACTTGCCACATGCCTTTTTAAGCAGTACTAGTCTTTGACACACACACTGAAATCTACCCAGTGTGTTAAAGTTATTGAACTGTTGTGAGCTTCCTGACAACAGTGCTCTGCTAATGCCAGTTTTGATTCCACTGACGTTAATCTTGGTAGGGCTGAGATGCTGTTAATACTCACTTCCTAAGCGAGGTAACCCCTTCAAAGGCTGACACATACCACCTCGCCTTGTTCATCAAATATATAATCTTACTAAATGCTGTAATCTTAAATCCCAACCTAGAGTAACTAGCAGTGCTTACATTATCATTTTTCTTTAAAGTTCATCTAAAGGAAAAAAATATATATATCTATTAAAGAATTGTAGATTTCAAAGACTACACAATCACAACTTAGGACCAACACTGTCTCCACATACCACACCAAACTGCTTATTAAATTTTAGCATTGACACAATCTGAGATTATTCATGCCTTTCTGCCAGTCCACCCACATACCCATGCACACCAAACACAGGAGTTTTCCAAAAGGTCCCACTGAAATTTTTAAGAGCTCTTCCCCCACCCGCACCCCCATTTGACAACTTTACATCCTCAAATTAAAAAGGAGGAATGTGGTTATAGCATATGATGTAGAAGGAATTATAAAAATGGCCCTTCGTTGCCAGTGCTACTCAATGACAGCTCATTTTCTTGTGCCAATAGGAAGAACAAGATTAGAAGTGACTCTAATTCTTACCCAGACTTCAGGCCGGTGAAAGTCAAGTTAAAGAAATAAGGCTCTCAGTCTCTGGAGGGCAAGGGTACCAGTCACTTATTTCCTATGAACACTTGCTGACATGTGCACTAAGCATAATAATAATAATTTTATTTATAAAGTGCTCCCCCGCTGAAGTGCTTGGGGCATTGTACAATATCATAAAAGCAATTTAAAATACATTTTAAAACATAGGAAATAATGGACCACCCTCTAATAATAATCATTTTTATTTAGAAAATTATGACGAACACTGGCCTAATGTTAGGTACACCCATAAGCTACAGCAGAGGAGAAAAAAAAGGTGGGGAGAGGAGAGGAGAGGAGAGGAGAGGAGAGGAGAGGAGAGGAGA
>NW_023303917.1:0-2709 GCF_011077185.1 Oxyura jamaicensis
ACTGATGCTCACCTGAACATGAGCTGGCAGTGTGCCCAGGTGGCCAAGAAGGCCAATGGCATCCTGGCTTGTATCAGGAATAGTGTAGCCAGCAAGACCAAGGAGGTGATTGGCCCCCTGTACTCAGCTCTGGTGAGGCCGCACCTCAAGTACTGTGTTCAGTTTTGGGCTCCTCACTACAAGAAAAGCATTAAGGCCTTGCAGCATGTCCAGAGGAGGGCTACAAAGATGATGAAGGGTTTGGAACACAAGTCCTATAAGGAGCAGCTGAGGGAAATGGGTTGTTTAGTCTGGAGAAGAGGAGGCTCAGGGAAAACCTTAATGCGTTCTACAACTACCTGAAAGAAAGTTGTGGGGAGCTGAGGGTCGACCTCTTCTCATAGATAACCAGTGATAGGTCTAGAGGGAATGGCTTCAAGTTGCCCCAGGAGAGGTATAGTTTCAAAACTGGGAGACATTTCTTCTCAGAAAGAGTGCTCAGGCATTGGAACATGTTGCTCAGGGAGGTGGTGGAGTCACCATTCCTGGGAGTGTTCAAGGAAAGGTTGCCCATGGTGCTTAGGGACATGGTTTAGTGGGTGACATTGGTAGTATAGTGATGGTTGGACCAGATGATCTTGGAGGCCTTTTCCAGATGGAAGAAGAAATGTCCGCTTGAAAGAGGGGGACATGCAAGTGACAGAAGAGTCAATATCTTCTTTCCATGGTGGAAAATAAGTAAATCTAAACTGGGTTGATCGTACTCCTCAAGATCACAAAGAACACTGGAGCAGATCTCCTGCTGTCAGTTTGCTACAGAACTCCACACCATTAATGATCCAATAAATTGATATTGATTTAGCTATCATTGCTTGCATGTGCCATTTTTGGATACAAAATTGGGAACACTTTACCTGAACTGCAGAGGTGCTGTTCTAGAATACTGAAACCCAATTTATGTTTCTCTTGAATCCAAAGCCCACATACAAAAAAGATGCCCAAATAAGACTGCCATTCCACTACAGACACATCCTACACCATTGCTTTAGGAAGCTAGAGTAGGTGGAGGGAATGTGCTGGGTTTACGTGTCAAGATTTTCATAGAGGGAGGCTGCAAGGGTGGCTCTGTGAGAAGAGACCAGAAGCTGCCCCATGTCAAATCAGAGCCAGGTCCACAAAAGGGACCTGCCACTGGCCAGAGATGAGCCAATGAAAAACGTTCTCTGAGAGCATATTAAAGAATGTGAAATAAATAAATAAATAAATAAATAAATAAATAAATAAATGCTGCACAACAGCAGCTGAGAGAGACGTGAAAAAAAATGCTGCACAACAGCAGCTGAGAGAGACAGGATTGAGAAACATCCCTGGAGACACCAAGGTCAGTGAAGAAGGAGGAAGAGAAGGTGCACCAGGCACCAGAGCAGAAATTCCCCTGTAGCCTGTGGAGAAGACTATGGTGGAGCAGGCTGTCCCCCTGCAGCCCATGGGTCCCACATGGAGCAGATCTCCATGCTGCAGCCTGTGGAGGAGCCCCCGGTAGAGCAGGTGGATGTGGCCAGGAGGAGGCTGCGGCCCATGGAGAGCCCCTGCAGGAGCAGGCCCCGGGCCGGAGCTGCAGCCTGTGGAGAGAAGCCCATGCAGGAGCAGGGTGCATGGAGGGAGCTGCCACCCATGGGGGACCCATGTTGAAGAAGTTTGCTCCTGACAGACACACCCCGTGTTATGGACCCATGTTGGAGCAATTCTTGAAGAGCTGCTGCCTGTTGGCAGCCCCCCAGGATCAGTTTGGGAGGGACCCCCCTGGGAGGGACCATAGGTTGGAGCAAGGGCAGAGAGTGACCATGAAGAAGCAGCGAAGATGAAGTGTTAAGGACTGATCACAGCCCCCATTCCCTGTTCCCCTTTACCCCTCAGGGGGAGGACATAGAAGAGGGTGGATGGGGGGAAGGTCTTTTTAGTTTTTTCTTTGTTTGTTTGTTTCTCACTTCTCTAGCTTGTTAGTAATAGGTAACAAATTTTACTAATCTTCCTATGCTGAATCTGTTTTCCCTGTGGCAATAATTGTTGAATGATCTCCCTGTCCTTATCTCAACCATTGTGGCATTTTCGTTGTATTTTCTCCCCCTTTCCTTTGAGGAGGGGGAGTGAGAGAGCAGTTGTTGTGGAGCTCAGTTGCCCAGCTGCCCACCACACCTCTTGTGAAAATTGAGCTGACTTCACTAAGAATGAGAAACCTAACAATGTGAAAAACAATGATCTTCTGTTTGTGAGAAAGTACACCAAGTGTAATCACACTTGGAGACAACCAAAATAAAAATGACCACAAGACATTGGGTACATTTAACCAATTGGTCCTAAGAGTGTCAGATGCTATTTTATGGGAGTGGTTAGACAGCAAATAAATGAGATTTTTCAGGATCTAGGAAAGCATTGGTTACCAAGAATCATTCTACAAACCTGCATAGTACAGATTCAATTTCTGAATAATCACTGAGACAGAGATGTGTTAACAGAATCTTCATTTTCCTCAGACACTGAACATTTCTTCTGAAAAGAAATAAATCACTAGGAAAAATAATGATCATGTGAAAGCTTGAACTGTTAGTGATCCCATCAGAAAGCAAAACAGGAGTAACAACACTGAGGTAATTGTTTCTCTATGTAAAATATATGTCCCCCAGAAGTCAACAATTACAGACTGGTCTTTCCTGAAGGACCCAAGAAAAC
>NW_023303918.1:0-3310 GCF_011077185.1 Oxyura jamaicensis
GGGGGGGGGGGGCTCACCATCGAAGTCCACGCGGCCGTCCCCGTTGAGGTCCACATCCTGCAGGATCTCGTCCACCTCCTGCGCCTTCAGCTGCTCGCCCAGCAGCGCCGCGATGGCCTCCCGCATCTCTGCGCTGCTGATCTCCCCGTCCCCGTTCATGTCGAACTGCGGCGCCCACAGGTTGGGTCCCCTCCCCACAGCCCCCCCAGACACCCTGGGCTGGGGTCAGCCCCTGCTCTTCCTCTGGTCATTGTCCCCTGCATGCCAGTGGTCCCTGCATGCCATGGCATTCCCCGTGGCCGCTGATGCCCGTGGTGTCCCCATGCCCACAGCGTCCCCAGGCCCGCGGTGTCCCCGTGGCCGTACCTCGCGGAAGGCGATCTTCAGCTCCCTCACGCCCACCATGTGGGCTGTCTCCTCCCGCAGCTTCGGCCCCATCATCTGCACAAAGTCCTCGAAATCCACGCGGCCGCCCACTGCGCCAGGGACGGGGACAGCCTCAGCGCCCCAGCCCTGTCTCCGCACGCATCTCCTGTCCCTGCCCCGGCCCCGCGCCAGCCAGCCCCGCACTCACTCCTCATCTTGATGTGCTGGGAGATCTCAATGAGCTCCATCTCGGTGGGCATGTACCCCAGCGTGCGCATGCAGGCGCCCAGGTCCTTGTAGCTGATGAAGCCGTCCTGATCGGTGTCAAACTCCTTGAAGGCATCCAGCAGCTCTGTTCCCACAGGCACACATGGGCACAGGGACCCATCAGGTGTGGAAGCTGTGGCACCACACCCCATGGCACCACGTCCCATGGCCCTGCACCCCACGGAAGGTCTCTCCACGGCAGATGTCCCCATGGCACCACGTCCCACGGCACCACGTCCCACGGAAGCCCCCCCCCCCACGGCATGTCTCCATGTCTCCGTGTCCCATGGCAGATGACACCGGTGTCCCCCACATGCCCCGAGCCCACCACTCACCATCCAGCTCCTCCGGTGACAGCTCTCGCTCCTGGACCAGGGTGTGGGGTGCGGGGGGGGGGGGGAGGAAGCAGCATCAGACCCAGCTCAGCCCCCGCCCCTCCCAGCAAACCGTGGTGTCACCTTCGTTAAGCATGGGCCAAAATTAACTCCCGCAGGAGGGATTAGACGGATTGGAGGCAAAGCCCTGCCTGCCCCCCTCCCCTGGTGCCACTGCTGTCCCCTTCCCCTGCGCCCCCCTGGTAATCCCTGCCCAGGACCCTCAGCCCCAGCTCGTAACGGGGTTCTCCTGCACTGCCGGAGGCCGGGGGCTGCCCTGCTCCGGGCTGTCTCTGGGGTGGCACCAGGGCTGCAGGTCCCTGAGCCCCACGGAGCCCAGCCCTGCCGCTTGCCCCTCCCCAGAGCCCCCACCCCACAGTGCCCCCATTGGGCTCCATGTAGGGATGGAGGGGGAAGAGCCCCCAGCCCCACCAGGCCTACCCCGTGGCACCTGCCCGGAGCCCCATGTCCCCTCCATCCCCAGCATCCCCAAACCTATCCCTGGCGCCCCGCAGCCCCTCCATCCACCACCACCCCCACACACACCTTGCCAAAGACGGTGTTGAGGAAGGGTGAGTAAGCCTTGGCGGCGGCGGCGTGGGGATCCCCGGCACCCTTCTTGCTGTTCTTCTGCCCGTGCCCGCTGTGCCGGGACTCGGCACCGGGGCTGCCGCTGCTGGGGGAGCCACCCTCCTCGGGGGGCTTGGGGGAGCTCTCGCCCCCCTGCTCCCCCTTCCCCTTGCCCTCCGTGTCCTTGGGGGCCCCCTTGTCCCCCCGTGTGCGTGGCATGGGGCCGGGGGCTGGAGGCAGGCAGCGGGAAGCAGGGCTGGGGGGCGGCCGGCCCTTAAGAAGGAGGCAGGGAAATCCTCTTACCTGCCCCCCACCCTCCACCCCGGGGAGGGCAAAGCCAATTAGCAGCGATTACGGCGGCAGGAAACGAGCCGTCCCACCATGTCCTCGTGCCAGGGCATGGCCATGCGGCCACGGCAGCCCAGCCACCACCCCGGTCCCCAGCACAGCAGTGGTGTCCCCAGCACCCACGTCCCTCGGCCACCACCCGCATCTCCGTGCTTGCCTCGATCCAACGCTGACACCTCCCCGGCCACCAGCCGTGTCCCCAGCACAGGCAGACCTCGGTCCCCATCCTTACCTGCAGCATGGGGACGTGTCCACGCGCACACCCCATCTCCACGACGCCCCCACGACATCCCCACGCCGTCCCCACATTCCTGTGCCCTCCAGCCCCCCAGGCACCCCCCGAACTGGCTGAGGTTGCAGCGAGGAGCGGTGCCACGGTGCGTGTGGGGCCCCGGCCCCCCGATAGCATCGCCCCAGCTCAGCAGCTGCTGGCGAGTGGCAGGAAGCCAGTGCCCAGCGGGGAGATGCCATCGCGGGGATGCTGTGCCCTGGCACGCAGCAGTCGGCGTGGTCACCCAACCCAGCCCCAGGGCTTCCAGGTGCCCCAAGCCCCCCTGCCTGGCACCAGCTGGCTGTGAGTTGGGGGTGGGGGGGGTCCTGCTGGAACCAGCCCATGGGGACTGGGTGACCCCAGGGGGGCCACGGGCAAAACGCCCTCGGCAGCAATATTGGGGCCGCTTCCGCCCTGCCTGGCAGCTGCTCCCTGTCCCCCACAAGGGGAAACTGAGGTTTTTTGGGGGGGTCATTGCTGGGGGGGGGGGAGCAGATATGGTGGGTGGAGCTCCCTGAGCACCGCCCTTCCCACCCAGACCCACTTATAGGGCACCCTGCAGCCCAGGAGACCCCCACGTCCACTGCCCGAGCCTGTGCTCACACTGCTGTTACGGTAGGTCCTACACTATTTACTGGCCTGGGGGGCTTGTCTGGTGCCCGAGGGACTCGTGGGGCGCAGGGCAACACAGGAGCATTGCAGGGATCTTGTGGGGTGGAGTGGGGCATGGCCAGGGGGCGGTGGGTGGAGGACCCAGACAGGGGAGGTGAGGGTGGTGGGCACCTGGGGGGCACAAAGGCGAGGGGCAAGAGGACGGCGTGACGTGGAGGGGGCAACGGGATGGGGAGCAATGGGGGAGACCTGAAGGGATGGGGAGCAATGGGGGTGATACAGTGAGATGGGGAGCAACGGGGGGAATCCAAAGGGATGGGGAGCAATGGGGGGGACCCAAAGAGAGAGAGTACAGCAACGGGGGGAGAATCGCAGATGCTACCACGGCAGACAGTGATGTGCCAGTGGGTGCCGTGCACAGGGTGCCCTGGGAGCCACTGCCCCCTGCTCACGGGGGATGGAGCTGGAGAACACCACGGTGTCCCTGTCCCCGTCACCATCC
>NW_023303919.1:0-1340 GCF_011077185.1 Oxyura jamaicensis
GGGGGCCCCGTGCGGGCGTGTGTCCCCAAAAGCCCCCAGACAGGGCCGGGGGGGGGGGGGGGGCGCCCTGTGCCCTCCCTGGCGGCTCAGGGCCCGATGTCCCCGCAGAGACCAAAGACGAGTTGGAGCAGCTCACGGCCGACATCAAGAAGATGGCCAACAGCGTGCGGAACAAGCTGAAGAGTGAGTGGCCACGTCCCCGGCCCGGGGGTCCCCCGGGGGGGTGCACGGTGCCCTGACGGGCTGCGGGGGGTCTCGCTGCTGGCAGGCATGGAGAGGAACATCGAGCAGGACGAGGAGCGCTCCTCCGCCGACCTGCGCATACGCAAGTCCCAGGTGAGGCCCGGTGACACCGTCCCTGTCCCCCGGGGGTGGGATGTCACCCCCCAGTCACCGGACCCACGTCTCGTTCCTGTCCCCTGGGGGCTGGGGACGTGCCTCACCTGGGTGTCCCCCGATCCACGGCTCACTCCTGTCCCCGGTGCCCGTGGGCGTCCCCGGCCTCGTGCCCCTGTCCGTGGTCCTGTCCCGCGTGGCTGGGACGTGCCATGGCCAGGGTGTCCCCATCCCAACGCTCCCATCCCGATGTCCCCGTCCCCATCCTCAGCATTCAGTCACGTTCCCTGGGGTGGGACGTGCCGTGCCCAGGCTCTACCCGTCCCCATGTCCCCACTCCAACGTCCCCATCCTGAACTCCAGGTCCTGGCCCCACCTGCAGTGTCCCTATTCCAGCGTCCCCATCCCAACGTCCCCACCCCTGTCCCCAATTCTTGTCCCTGCCCCCTGAGGCCGGGAGGCACCGTGCCCAAGGCGTCCCCATCTCCATGTCCCCCTCCCGGTGTCCCCATTCCCATCCCCTGGGGTGGGACACGCCATGCCCGTGGTGTCCCCGTCCCGACGTCCCCATCCTGATGTCCCCATCCCGACGTCCCCATCCTGATGTCCCCATCCCGATGTCCCCGTCCCGACGTCCCGTCCGCAGCACTCGGTCCTGTCTCGGAAGTTCGTGGACGTGATGACCAAGTACAACGAGGCGCAGGTCGATTTCCGGGAGCGCAGCAAGGGCCGGATCCAGCGCCAGCTGGAGATCAGTGCGTGCCCCCTCCCCCACCGCCGCCCCCCCCCCCAAAAAGGGGGGGGGGGCCCCCCCCCCCCCCCCCCCCGCTTTTGGTGGCCTGGGGGGAGCCTGTGGTGGCCTTGACCCCGCGCAGCCGGCAAGAACACGACGGACGAGGAGCTGGAGGAGATGCTGGAGAGCGGCAACCCCGCCATCTTCACCTCAGGGGTGAGCCGGGGGGCACGGGGGGGGCTGGGGGCCGGGCCCACCCCCGCTGACCCCC
>NW_023303919.1:1440-1808 GCF_011077185.1 Oxyura jamaicensis
CCCCCCCGCCCCCCCCCCCCCCCCCCCCCCCCCCCCCCCCCCCGCAGATCGTGGACTCGCAGATCTCGAAGCAGGCGCTGAGCGAGATCGAGGGGCGGCACAAGGACATCGTGCGGCTGGAGAGCAGCATCAAGGAGCTGCACGACATGTTCGTCGACATCGCCATGCTGGTGGAGAACCAGGCACGGCGCGGGGCCGGGCGGGGGACGAGGAAGGGGACAGCGAGGGGACGGGGGGGACCCACGGGTGGGACAGGATGGGGACGCGGGGACCCCTACGTGAGTCCCCGGGGAGGGGGCGCCCCAGGCGCGCGTCCTGTGCCCCCCCAGCGATGCGAGGGGCCGCGGTGTGCTTCCCTCCCCTCTCCC
>NW_023303920.1:0-19265 GCF_011077185.1 Oxyura jamaicensis
TTCCCTTCCCTTCCCTTCCCTTCCCTTCCCTTCCCTTCCCTTCCCTTTCCTTTTTCCTTTTTCCTTTTTCCTTTTTCCTTTTTCCTTTTTCCTTTTTTTTCCTTTTTCCTTTTCTTTTCATCTGAATCCTAGCTCACACACCTGGAATTTATCAGAGAATATATCAAGTCCCCTTCATGTTAGTGAACACCATGTTTAGTATAAAATGATGCAGTGCCATTTTCCTGAATCTGATGACAGTCTGGAATAATTGCTGAGCAATGTGAATTTTGAAATTCTTCCTAAATGCTGGTAGCTCTCTAATGGAAAGATGAATGTTCAAATACCATCACTGGTACTTTAATATACAGGACCTTGTTGAATCAGCTGAATTCACGTTATTCCACTACTTGTCTTCTTAAGGGAAATGACTCATAAAATACTTATCTTGTTATGTCAAAATACATTCCATATTGTTCAAGGTGAGACTTTAGTGTCATAGTAAACAAGGCAGATACCTCTTTAATAGCTGTATCATTCCGATTTATATTTAATTAATTAACATGTCAGTATGAAGACACTGAAGGAAGCTGCTGCAAATTTGAGAGTTTTCTAGAGAAACCAAAGGAGCTTTCTGCAAATATAAGTCTTGCATCCTGCATATGCATTGAAATGTGGATGGCTCTGTTGCTGGCATTTGGTCGATGGAGCTTTTCATCTGATGGTCTTTGAATCGAGGTTAGCAGCACGTAGCAATAGATGGTATTGTTATTTTCTACAGACTAGTCAGACCTTTCACCTCTAAAACTCATTGTCATAACTCTCAGCTGTATTGGAAATCTCTGTAGAAAAAAACAATATAGAATGGATTGTTAGACTCATCATGGGCTCTTCTGGAGCCAAAATTGAGAGTCTCTGGCTATACAGAGAAACATCTCTTCAATTCCTTCGCATTGCTCCAGTTATACTTTTCCAGTTCTGTGAAAAGAGAGAGCTCTCCACCTCATTTTTCACATACCTTTATAATTAGTCCTGAGCTTTATTTTAAAATTTTCTCCACCAAAAATGGTCTCTATCAACTTCTTGCTTGCACACAATATAGAATACTGGCAACTGTCGGTACTTTTATAGCTGGCCACCAAACCATCAATTTAAATGAACAAAGCAGACTATTTTCTCATACTTATAAGACCTATATTTATAGTATCCACATGCTGGGGTAATTACTGCTAAATAATTTAATACTGTAAAAACTGACATATCCTTTTAGGTGTGTGCCTGTTATATTGTTAAACTGTATTGGGGTTCTGACCTCTATTAAACAGCAAATAATCATACTAAAGACTGGTCATTCTCTCTTTCTGTCTTTCTCACAGTGAATTTTATTCATAAAGTTTTGGGTTTTGCAGCTATTCTCATTACTGTGCAATTAGTAAGTGTACACTTGTGACAGTACTAAAAATTCAGTGCAATCACAATCATGTTTGATTACCAATTCAGAAGAATCTAACTATCTAGCTGCTAGGATAATTTTGCTCACTGTAAACAGCTTGGAGAATTGTGTGCGATCATGTTGTGTGACCAAAAAAAAATTTGAATTAGATTATTTGCTAAATGCCAAGGCACATTAAATATTTTTGACAACAATGAAGATTCTTTGTAAATTGTAATTAGACTGGAAATTATTGCACAGAGCCTGCTTCTCTATAATCCTTTTAAATCAGAGTAGTTGTAATTGGCCTTAGAGACTCAAACTGTTTCGTGTTTTATTTTCTAGAAGTTCCGCTTCTGCATATGTAATAACAGAATCCTTTGTGGGTAGGATACAATAGACATGTGTGTAGGGTTATTTTAGTTTATTTGTTTTGGTAGTGAGTCAGATAACCAGAGAAAAAGAATATGAGAAAGAAAACATGCCGAATGGTCCTGGATACAAAAGCTACTTATCCCCCACAAGCCAGCACCCCCCCCCCCCAAAAAAAAAAAATAAATAAAATAAAAATCACACAAATCATCATGGGCCAGATGAGGCTGATGTAAGCAGAAGAGCTCTGCTGGTTAACATCCCCCATGGATCTGGACCTATATTTTGCCTATGGATTCTCATGCTGTCTTGGATTTCGGTTTTGCCAGAAGCTTCAGGAAATTTAATGATATGTGTTTTCCTGAATACCAAGCCATGGATGTTTTTGCATGTTGCAGAGTCTTTAACACTTCCTTTTCACATTTATGTTCCTTTTTTTTCTTCTGGTTTTAGGTTTACAGGAATGGAAACTCCAGGAGAGCCTGTGGGAAAGGATGAATTCTAACATAGCCATTCTACAAGGACCTTTTTAGCTAAAGACCTTTATTCTACCAATGGCACTGGAGCACAAGAGTGTCTGTGTATATAAAAAATAGTTGTGGGAATGGGTGGGAGCAGTGGAAGGTAGTCAAGGACTTAAGCGGAAATAAAAATTAAATGGGAATTTTGAGGCTTATTTGATATAGTGCTTGGCTTTGAGTATGGAGGAAGTTGGACTTAAACAAACCTGCAAATTACAGCCCAGACTCATTAGAAATTAACTGGTAGTAATCAGAGAGCTTTAACTGAAAGTAATAGTATTTTTAATCTAGAGTTGTGGGGTTCTGTTAGGTGACTTGTTAGCTCATTCACTCATAGACTGAATTAACTAACAAAACCAAATCTGTCAGTGCATTCAATATAAATTTGCAACTCATCTCTGCTGGGCTTTGATTTATCATCAATATCCCAAAGGAAGCAAAGTTTGTCTTGGAACAGTTTACACAGAGCTAACATTCATGTGATCATGACTTCACTGAAATGAACATAATTGTCACTCTGTAGATGGGATGAGAAAATAATATATCTAGAGCCACTTCATCCACTTCATGTATAGAAGTCACTAACCACCATCTACACTGAGACTCTGAGTAAAACTAAAGTTTAGATCTATTGAATAATTTTAGATTTTCTTTGATCTGGCTGTGGCTAAACATTGGCCTAGATAAGATCTTTTATCTTTAATATTTAGTTTACACTCATCACTCAGGAAAATAAAGCTGATCTGATATTGTAGATTTATTAAAAACTGTTGGAATCCAAGGATGAGCTTTTTGTTGTATTAGTAAAGTAAATGACAAAATCCACAAGGAAGGACTAAAATTTTACTGCACAAGCGCAATTTTTAAAAGATTGAAATATTAGAGTAAAAACAATACAGACATCTGCAATACAAATACAAATAGTGTTTCAAGGAGATAAGAGCTGCATGAATGAAGTCCATCCAAACCAATGGAAAAAACAACAACAACAACAACAACCACAAACTATTCAATGAGTTTTGTATCAGATACTCTGAAAAAAAGAGCTCAAACAAACTTTGTCTTTATCAGCATTGACAATTTCTATTTAAATGGATTATTCCAAGATCAAGCTGTTATTTATTTATTTATTTTCAACAGACCAGAAGTTTGTAGTCAGGAAAGCAATTTCCAAGCCAAGGTCTTATCCTAGGCACCAGGTTGACTTACACATTTTTTCCTTCAGGATAGCCACAAACATTTTTGTATTATGAAATCAGTGACATTCTTAGATCAACAGTCAGTGACACATTGAAGCTGTAAGGGCATCTTCGACAAAGGCTATTGCCTTTTCTTCCTTTTGGTCTGCCTCATTGCAAGCTGAACTAGTTGTACAACATGAGGACATAGAAGTGTTGAGGTGCCCAAAGTTGGAAGGACAGGATTTAAACACCCTGAAATAGATAGTTCACATGCCATTTAGAGAGATATCTGATTTATGTCACACTGTAGGACAGAGTGCTTCACTTTGAAGATCCAGAACAGCTTTAAAAAATACTAATGGCCTGAAATCCTGGTGATTTCCGCAACCTGGAAGAAGAGCCCCTGGGGAGCTCAAGGGTGTGGGAGAGCTGGGGGGAGCTGCCCCACAGTCGCTTGGTGAGACTGTTGGTGTGTCCTGGGCAGTGGGACACTCCGAAGGGTATGGGAGGGCTCCCTGCCAAAACCTGTAGCTGGTGGGAAGGGCTGATTCACAGCCTGTGCCTAGGCCTTCTGCATTCCACCCTGCTGGCCCAGCACCAAGAGGCAAGAGCTCGTCACAGCACTGAGGTGGCCAAATCCCATGGACTTTGCTTAAGCCTTACTCAAGTGAACCACCCATTGAGTCAGTGGAAACTTTTTCTGAGCAGGGCTTGAGAAAGGAAGTTTTAAGACAAAGGGTGTATACTTTTGCAATATATGTATATGTGTGTGTATGTATGTAAGTAAAAGGAGAGAAAAAGACTTTATATAAACACATATGCATGCATATATTTATTTAAAATATATATATATATTAAGGGAAAGAAGTTTATAAAAACTTCAAAGAGATGGAGTCAAACTTCAGGAAGCAGCACTTGATGTATGGTCTCTGGCATGTTTCTTGCTGTTCACACATGAAAAGCCATTTATATTGATATTGTTACCAATCAGCTGACTCATAGCTGCAGTGTAAAGGCTAACTAGCTATGAATTTGGAAGCTTGTGGAGGGTGAAAAGGGCTACAATGTGTAGCTGTTGATTTCTGTGGTGGGGCTGGTGGTGTGCCGTGTATCACTGTGTGTCAGAGCAGGTAAAAGGACACATTGCCCGCATGGTCCCTAGTTCAGAAACACCTAGGCACTGATGCATAATCAAAGGATTTTGTTGATAGTGCCTTAAAGAACTGGTGGGGGCCATGACGTGCAATCCCCCAAGGCTTTTTGATGCTGCTGGTACTGGTTAGGGTTTTCCACTTGCTCAATCCTGTCTCTTTCCTCAGTTTCTTCACAGCCTCTGGGTCTCCCTTAATTTGCTAGACATGGGGTGTTTACTCTGCTGAAGAGGGCTGGGGGCCCCCCCCCCCCCCACGCGGGCGGGGCACAGAGAAGGGGACACAAAGAGCTGCTCTGCCAGCCTGTGCTTACCCATGGTCTCCATGGCCCCAGCACAGCTGGGCCTGAAGGGGTGAAGCTCACCCCTGCTGACTCTGGCCTGGCTACCCTCATGCTCCTAAAAATATGACTGCCTCCATCTTGTCACCCTGCCACAACTCAACCTCTCGCTGATGTGAAATGGGTACTATATTTACCCGAGAGAGTCATGAAAATTGCCATGACAATGCTTGTGGTTGCTTGGGAATGCAAGGAGCTAATTTTGCCTGAATAATAAGACACAGAGTCATCTGTCTCCCTCTGTAAAGCACTGAGAAGCTTATGCAGGTGAGAACAGGTAATCTTTGTGAGGGCATAATTGCAAAATATGAAAATGTTCCTGTATCAGTTCAGACTGGTGACTAATAAGTAGCTCTAATGTGCTAATGGCTGGAGTTTGATGTGCTTGCTCATGGTGCTGAAGGTCTGTAGGAAAGCTGAGCATCCTTGCCCCCTAATTTCACCACCAAACAGGAAAAAAAAATCCCATTAAAAAACACAACCCCCCAAAACCAGAAAAACAATAACAAAAAAACTTTAGCCTGAAAATAACTCTCTACTGTACATCTTTGCCCAGGGCAAATTTTTCACTGGTGAGTAACAGCATTTTCACAATCCACCTTTTATATTTATCTTCTAATGCTAGGTAGTATGCCAAAGTTCATTTAAAGGAGACTACAGCCTTTGTTTTTGGAATTCCAGAGGAGAATAAAATACTTACCCAAACCTAAAATTTTCTCAGCTAGAACCTTTCCTTCCCCATCAGCCTTCCCTCAAAAAAACCTGCAAAAGCATGTTTGGTGAAGGAGTGACAAAAGCAGCAAACTGCAGTGAAAGCATTAAAAAAGTTATCTTCTTTGCTCCAGGACTGTCCCAGTGTCTGCAGATGAGCAGGAAAGCCATTCCCAGCAATGCGATGCCTCCACTGGGAGGCACAGAGACTAGGAAGAACAGCCAGTGAGCATGGTGGTGAAGGGTTTCTCTGTGCATGCAGGAGCTGCCAGCCTGCTGCTGGGCTGCTCAGCACTGTGGCATGCATCTATCTCCCTCACAAATAATGTGAGGACTGATTTTGTTTATGCTTTAGAGAAAAGTGATTTCAAACGTTTATTAGCTGTTTCCAACCCAGAAGTTACCATTCCCCCAGAAAGTTGAGAAAGTGTTTTTAACTGCTGTCTCCACACCTGACTACATACAGACACAAATCCACCCTCCCTTTCCAGCATTTCTGAACCACAGCATGGTGGTGGTTTAAGACACCTTGCAGCCATGTCTGAGGAGATCCTGTGCTCGGTTTAAGTCACGGGAGCAATTAGCCTTCAAAGGCAGTGGCTGGATTCAGCAAAGGGTCCCAGTGACTTTAAAACTGCTCCCAGAAATGAGGTAAACAGTCTCTTAGGTCTCAGAAGAAATCTTTCACTCACTCTTAAATTTTTTTTTGGTGTCTTGCACTTTTAGTAAGTGACAGTTTTGCAAATTGCTAGTAAAGAACTTAAATGTCTAATTAAATCTTGAAGATGTACAAGAGTTTGAAGAGCGTGATTGATGCCCACAAAGGTATAGCTGCCTAATGGAGTCGTCCTGACAGCAATCGCGAAAGCCCATTTAACGGCTGATGTCTTGTTGTGATCCATGTTGTCATTTTTTCATTACTGATTAAAATTAAAAATCTGCTTGGCAAATCCATTGTAAAAATTTCCTTCATGAAAATCGACGGGTACAAATTATTTTGTCAATCGCCTGGCAATCAAACAGTGACTGAAGACTGTTTCATGCCCATAGATTTCTTTTTTCTTTTTCTTTTTTTTTTTTTTTTTTTTTCTTTTTTTCTCATGCCAGTGAGTTTTCATAGCAAAGTTTTTTTAAGCGTAGGTGGCAGTCTTGGCAATGCTTTTTTTTAATTTTTTTTTTTTTTTTTCTTTTAAATAAATAAAGCTGCAGCTCTATATTTTAATGAAATGTTTTGTTTATGTTGTCTTCCCATTCCCATTTGAAAGCAAATGGGAATGTTCCTCACTCTGAAAGTCAGGCTATGCTACATAATTGTCTAATGCTGTGTAATGACAGGTGAATAATAGTAATAAAAGCCTTTATTAGGATAAAATCTGTTTTGAGAGTGGAAGCGTAAACTGTCTAAAATGTAAAACCGAAAAAAAGAGGAAAAAGCAACACAGCCTTGCGATGCTGTGTTCACTGTAGCTAGCAGGTATTTACGGCTGAACTCCCAGCTTGATGCTCCCATAGCAGAGTGGGGCAGGCAGTGGGGCAAGCTGCTGGGGTCTGCCCCTGGTGAGCTGAGCTCCTCACCTGGGCCAGGCTGTGATGGGAAGGGCAGGTGAGATGGGGAAGGTTCACCCCTCTCCTGATATTTCTGCACTGAGATGGGGAACAGTGCTGAGAACATGGTGGTGTGCAGGGGAAAGCCATCCAGAAATCCTAAATTCTCCATAAAATACAAAAGATGCTTTTCTCTGTCTGAAAACAAGCGGACAACTCAAGCAGGAAGAAAAACATTATTGTCCCATTAATAAAACTTTTCTCCCACTTAATTGATATTTCCGCTTCTCATAATTGAGTCTCATCACTGAGTATAAATCAAAGATGATAAAAATAGCTCTCCATAGCTGATATATGTGCTTTTTTCAAGTCTGATCTCTGTTGCTCTTCATGCTTATCTAATCTAATCAATGTATCTTTTTTGCAGGTCCTTGTGTCTTCATTGAGTATACTTATTTCAGAGAACAAGAGAAAATGATTGTTTTGCTTTATTTGCAGTTGATTCTTTATTGTGAACTTTAAATTAAAATGTTGAAATATATTGTGTGCCTTATATGTTCCTTCTAAGTTCTGAAAAAAAAGTGCATTTTTCACTCAGGATGAGTAAAAATTTTCTAAATCATTTTCCTCCTTGTTTTAAGTTTATTACAAAGTCCATCATGTTTCGAACACGAGAATTTTATTAGCAACATTCTCAGGGTTGTGAAATATTTAGAAGCAAATAAAGAGCTTGCAAGCAACTTTACAGTAAACACATTTATGCTCATATGAAATGGGTTGCAGATTCTAATGTGAAGACCTCGTCTGCTTGTGGCAAAATGTGTGTGTATGATGGTACTTTGGAAAGGATAGATACATTCTAGTAAAGTGGTGAAAAACAGTTACTGAGAGGGAGCTGGTTGCCCAAGTCCTAGGTTGAAAGACTTTCAGTGCTGCTGGGAGTAAGTTTTAGGCATTACTACCTGGAACAGAGATCTTTCTACTGCCAATTAACTTTGAATATAACAAATAGTGAGTTATATATGAGTATACTAATGAGAACAATATATATATATTTTTCCTTTAAATGCTAATTTCCAGAATAAAATGGGTATTTTGATCTGTCCCGCAGAGAGCTGTAAGAGTATATGCTTTAAATTGTGTCCTGTGTGTACATCCGCCCAGGACCTGGCAGAGTACTATCACCCAGGAAGCCATGTACTGCCTACAGCCCAGTGCTGAGCTTCCCTCTGAAAGGCACTTGCAGAAATGATGACCTGTGCCCACATGTGTTCCTATTTAACTTTGAGTTTCCCCAGGTTTTCAAGCCGGGAGACACAGATCTGAGCTATCACAGCCTGTTTTTGGTAAGCTAGTATGCTGAAGTGGTATGCTGGGCCAAAGTGCTGGCAGCACAACGGGACTACTGCTGCTCTCAAAACAATTGCACAGGATTTTTGCTGCTTCATCGGTTATTGTTCATGGCAGGGGTAATAAGTGAAAACAATGGCTTGGAGTAGAATTGGAGTAGAATAAGGAAACAAACAAAATAACAATGCAAAGACCAAAACAACAACAGCAAAGAAAAAAAAAAGTTTGCATGTTTTTAATAATGTTAATGTGACCGAGAGAAAGGCCAAGGAATTTTAGCCATGTGGGATATGTCACTCTTTATTTCTGCCTCTGAGGCAAAGCAAAGCAAAATGCTTAATAGTTTGAGCTTTGAGCAGGGTGTCAACCTCAGTTTATGAAAGGTTATTATTTATTTTACAGTAGTGCCCCAAATATGCCAGCTGCTACATAAAAATCCTGAGAAATGTATTTTTTTCCCTGGAGAGCTGGTATGGCATGACCCTTCTTTAAGGTTGTCCATGGGGTTTGAGGCTGAAGCTTATACCAATTCAAAATGTGTAGAAGCTGAGAAATCCCCACTTTGCCATCATAGCATGTCAACACAACAAGGTAAAATCCTTGTGTGTGCCATCTTTCATCCTTTTTTTTTTAAAAATTTTTATTTTATTATTATTTTTTTTTTCCCCACGGAGAGAGGGAGGATGAGTGGAGGTTTTGAGGCATGCTGGGAGGAGGATTAGATGACAAAAATCTCTTGCTGTACTACAGTATACTTTGGCCACAGAAGTTGGACATAGCAGAATTTAGGGGTATAAAATTGAATATGGATAGCTAAATCCAAACATGCAGTTCACAGAGCTCTCACCTAGCCTCTAACCTTTGTTTAATTTCCAAAATATTACCTATATTAAAATTGCAGCACAAGCTCAGCAATACTGACATCTTTGTAGGACTGAACACTTTGTGAGGTGGTCAGTGGTTCTCTGGAGGGCAACAGGGGTAAGGCTATAAATTTTCAAACATTTTGGGGGTTTGGACACATCTTTGCATATACATATGTTATTCACTTGCTTAAATGCTTGGGTTTAAGTTGTTACTGAAGCTGTGTGTATGTATAAACACACCTACGAATGGAATTCATTGCAGAGGGTATCTGCTGTTATTCTTGGTAAAAATAATGGAAGACCCACTGTCAAAATTCTTCACAGAGTATGACTGTGTCATCTGACTGAAGGGATGTTTGGGTTAGCATTGTGACTTGCCAGAGTTTTATTTTAATGAATGTTTTTTAATCAGAAATGTCTGATTCACAAAAACAATATTATTTGCAGAAAAGAGCTTGTTTCAATGTATTTTTTCTAAAGACTAACTTTTTATGCATGTGTGAAAATGTTAAACAAACACATTTTGAAAGGGAGAATGTCTATCTTCTCTCTCTGAAATAGTTTTTGTTTGAAATGTATACATACGCTGTAGATGTCATATGTAATAACCTAGCCTGTACAATACACACACACTGACTGGAGTGTGTATATACTTTGTGCAAATGCAACATGTTAAGTCATTCTATACCATTATATAGCTACAGGCGACTGAATACTTCCAAAAAAGCCAGAATCTTTTAAGAATTGTGCCTTTGTGGCTTAAGCTAGATGCTGCAGGGTATCCAAAGTGAGGCTGGAGGCAGTTTGATTGTCTGTATCTTTCTATATGCTTGGATTCTCTGAATGGACAGATGTGACCATGTCACAAATACTAGTAAACCTAATTTAAAATAATTTGTTAGTGGCAATGCATTATGCCCCCTTAACCTAACAAGGTAATAGTTATAAGGATACTCACTTTCCTTAGTTTTTCTCCAAACCCGAATGGCCAAGTTAGGAGGCTGGTTTCTCTGAAGAATCAGAATCAGACAAAGGCACATCTGAGTGATGGATAGAAAATAGGCTTCTATTCTTCACCTTCCTGAAGATGCTATATCTAAAGTTCTTAACTTGGGGTCCTACACTTAATTGCAATACGTCATAGCATAAGTTTCACCATGAGCTTACACTACTGTCAGGAAACTGGGTTTACTCTGGAAGTTAAAACTTGTGTTGTGGATGCTTTAGTTCCCTGTTACCTGAGCTAGCTGCACTGGGGTGACAGTAGGTACATATGTCTGTGTCAGTCGAACATCCTCATCGCAGCCCAGAGATGGCCCCTGTGCTCAGGAATAAATGCGTGACATATGTATGACATATATATCAAGTATTTCAACTTTTGCCCTAGAGTGTGTTAGTAATTGTGTATGTTAAGTACACTACCATTTATTAAATTAATTATCCTTTATTCTTAGATTAGACATTCTACACTGATCCCATCTGTTTGGTGTCACTGAGTGGATAGTCGCATAATAAGTTTTAAGTCACATAATATTTCATATTGAAACAATTCCATAAGATATTTACCTTTAAGATCTGTTACATTTGAATGTTCTTGTGGTGCTGAAATCAGAATCTAGACTGAACACAGTTTAAAAACAGGAATCTTGTACTAGAATATTAATGACTTGGTTTTGGGCTGGCAAATATTTTCTCTAGTGATGAATTTCATTCAAAACAGTAATGCCATAGAAAAAATATTAGAGATAAGATGGCACACTTTTTATTTTTATGTTTTTAAATCTGAAAGATAATGAGACAGCTACCACTTGCAAACACAGCTAGTACATAATCTTGAAGTTTGTATGATATTATAAAACAGCACTACATGATCATAATTATCTACAGCTTTTTAATTACCTTCAGGGACACACTATAACTCATAAATCTAAAATGTCATTAGTTTTCACATTTGTAAAGTACATGATTGCTCCCAAGAACAGTGGTTTTGAAAAAGAAAACAATTTTTTGAGAGTGCATAAAGTACTTGAAAATAAAGGAATTCCTCTAAGTGTGGACCACTAAACTGAGATCAGAAACTGGACCCTTAATGCTTTTGAGAGCTAGTAGGTTAATGCCTCATTACGCCTCAATAGTCAAGAGATTAACAGTGTTTCCATTACACGTTCCTGTTTTGAGAGGTTAATATATCAGCCTATAAAATTTTGCTGTGTGCTGAAACTTGGCACACAAGGTCTCGGCACGGGAGAAACTTGTTTTTACAGAATATGGTTTAGATCACTTGGATATTTTTTAAGTTGCAAGAAAGAGAAAAAAATGCAGAAGTTTGCGGTTTCACACTGGGATTTTTTATGGTCCTAAAATTCAAAACTAGCTTTGACTTAAGCACTGTAATTTTGCATAATGTAAGCTATTGTCAGTATTTAAACAAAGCCATGCAAACTTCTGCCATTTCAGTTTCCTGACCACTTTCCACCCCCTTGTCTTCAGACTTAGCTTTCATTTCTGGTTTAAGTGAATGTAAAATCTAAAGTGAAACCAGGCTGAAACTATATTACACTTTGAAAAAACATCAACTTTCAAAAATTCCTACCAAGATTTATTGATGTTACATGGCCATCCCTTATAATTAAGCTTCAGATGCCTCAGACTCACCGCAGCTTTTCTTTCCTGTTGAGATGCCCACAATTTTATTAGCGACTCTCGAAAGAACTGAATGGGGAAGGTAAGAGATTTTGTTGACCTATGTGGAAAACGTGCAGGTGAACTCAAACTATTTTAGTAGCTGTTGCTCAGAGGAGGCCATGCTCATTTATCTTATCATACACAGGTTCACTGCAGTGCTTTAAGCCAAGTTCTGCTGCCTCTACAAGAGCACTACTGAGGCATAAATGTATGTGGAATATATTTTATAGTAAAGATCAAAACTTCTTTCAACTTTAAATGTTCTTGCATCTGATGCATCTTAATCCCAATAGTTTATATGGCATTACCATTCATCCTATCATGGTTAAAATATCATAACCTACTTGAGGGATTAGCATTCAGTCTGAACATTTGGCTACATTGGAGATTTAGCATTAGGTTCTTCAGCTTAAAAATAATTCAAAAAAATCAGAAATAATAGAAAGCTGGACATCAAGTATACAAAAGTCTCATGAAATGTGTGGTTCAGAATTGTTTTGGTACATTCCAGTTATTAAAAAACAAACAAACAAACAAACAAAACTGACTTTGTTATGTTGACTTACAAGACACAGCACTTATGAAAAAAGACTACAGAATTTTCATTAAGGCAAACAAGTAACTGAATTGAAAAGTCATTTGTGTTTTGCCTGTGTGAGAGTGGAGCTGGGTTCTGTGAACAGAGCAATATGCATTTCAAACAGTACTTTGAATAGCTGGGGTAGAAGGAAAGCACTGCAATTAATTAGTGTTTTTTTTTTTTTTTTTTTTTTTTCCCACATCTTTGTCCATTTTCTCAATGGGAATATTTAGCACTCCAATTCAGTCTATGTACTGTTGCTGGTAAGTAACATGACAGATTGTTGTGGTCTGCAGGGCCAAAGCTGCTTTTAGAAAAATCTAAATGAAATTATTTTGAAAGGTAGTGTAGACAGACACTTGAGTGAAGCCAGCTAGCCAATCAGCAATGGTAACATGGATCTCAGTAGGTTCCAGCTCCTCCTGCCAAGATAGCTAACCTGAATGTCCCTACAATACACAGCAGTCTGTGTCACTGGCACACCCAGCTTATAACTCCAAGTCCTTTCTCTAAAAATATTATACGCCACAGTGTATGTATATATATAGTTTGAGATGTCCATGGCACATGTAACAAAAGAGACATGAAAAGAATGTTATTCAGCATCAGCTGAGTCCCCAGGACTCAGACTATACAGAATTTAAGTTTTCCTGTGAAACCAAAAATTAGTATGTTGTTAGTAAGCTTAAAATACTAAAAGTACTATAGTCATGTTAATTACACAAACAGAAAAATATGAAAAAAAATAGAGAATCTACTTTTCCCGTGGGACTCTGTGGAACGAATCAAGGTTGTAAGGTGAGAAAATCTGTTCTCTGTAGCAGCCTTGAGATTCAAACCTGTCCTGCTGGACATCTGTATGCTTTTCTCACAGATGAAGTGGGAGGCATCATTCAGTAGTAAGCACCGAAAAGAGCAAAAATAAACAATGCCAGTAAACAGAAAAGAGTCTAACATTGCATGTTACTGGTTTGCCACCCAGTTCACCTGAAAAAGCATTTTCTTTTCCTCAAGGAAAGCAAAAACAAATATATATTTTTTGGTCACCCAGGTGGAGTGTGGAAGAGAGAAGCTAGGGTGGCCCATGGGCAATAATAACAGAAAGAAAGAAACAAAGCATCAGTGACGGAAATAATTTTCCATCAATTTATAACTCTGCCAAATCTGAAGATAACTCCAGAGGGCATATGAAAGACACCTCCCTAGCTGAAAAACTATTCCTGTGCCAACTTTCACAGTCTAACTGCAAGGAATGGTGGTATTTTAGTTCTCCAATAAGGCTGCCAGAAGGCTTTTCAACATGGAATATGTTAGACAACCTAAATATAGGAGTCATTGCTACTTTCTCTGTAATAACTTGCTCTAACCCTAACACATTCATATGCATATGTGTATTTCAGATGACATATTTGTGGGAATGTTTTCAGGTGAATGTTAGTGTTCATATTGTTCATATAATTTATGCTATCACTGAAAATGCCTGGTAATTTCACATGTAAGTGACTGGTACAGAAAAGTTACTGCAACCACAGCCCAGCAGTAACTTAGACTTCCTGATTCTCAATATTTTTTCTTTTTTTTTTTTTTTTTTTTTTTATATATATTCAAGAGTAAGTGTTTTCAAGGTTATGGCCATTACACCAATTATTTTTCCAATTCTACTTTAGAATGACATACTACTCCAAGGCAGCCTAGTGAGGGATTGTATTGAAAGTGAGAGAATTTGAAAAAGAATGAAAAGGCATAATTTTGGCAGGAGATTTGTGACTTTTTAAAGTATTAAAAATAATAAATATGGATTGGATTCTCCATAAAGGAACTGTTACATTCACTCCCTTGCCATTTCAAGTGATACAGCATTTTTTTATATCCTCTTCTGTCCTAATCTCTTTTGTGACGTTGTTGTGTTGTATTGTGTTGATAAGAGGCTATCTTGGGGCCAGCAAGGGATAAGATGTTAATAAAATTCTTGTTTGCTGTTACAAAATCAAACAATTTAAGTGTAGTCTGAGGTTTCATGTCAAATTATTGCTGGCTTCCCATTGTATCAATCACTGTAAGAAATACCTCTTAACCCTTTATGAAGGCACATGCAATAAAATAACCCTGAAATCTTTCATGATATAAAGAATTAAGTTTAGAAGGAAAGCATTCATTTTCTTCTCTTTTGCAATATGGAGTCCTTTAAGGGGAAGTCCAAGCTTGTCAACCTCTCAGACAAGATCGAAGATGACATTTTAAAGCTGATTGGAAAACTTTGACTTTTTTATCACCAAAAAAGAAAAAGAAAGGAAGAAAAAAAAGAAAAAGAGTAAAAGCAGTTACTCTCAAATCAAAATGCCAAACTTTGATTTGGAAGAAAAGTAAACTGCCTTGCTTCCACAATTTAAATTTAAAAGTTTTCCTAATTTTTGTTTTTAAATATTTATTTATCCTATATACCATAATGACAAAATGAAAGGGTAAAAATCGATATGAAATTATGTGGTTTTATAGGAAAGAGATTTTTTTCTTAATTCCAGTCAGTTTTGAGGTAAATTTCCATTCATGTTTAATTTGAAAATTTGCAGAAATATTTCTGTAATTCAGAAACAATAAAGAAAGCATTTTTTTTCTTCCTTTTCCCAGAAAAGTCCAAGAAAAAGCAATAGATCAACACAATACAATGTCTAGAATTAAAAGTTTTATTGTGGTAAAATTAGAAATAGTTGAATTTGTCTGGAGCAACTGCTGTTATTGTAGCAGTCCAATCCCAATTTTTTAAAGACAAGTAAAAACAAAAATAGGAAGCATGAATAAATAATAGCAATGGCAGAAAATATAGCTTCACTTTCCAATACATACTTTTGTTAGCTGTTGAGCTTCTGGGAAATTATACAAGCACAACAGAGGGTCTTATGCAGAAAGAAACTTGGCAAAATTTTACCAAGATCAGCCTTTTTAATGAACTGTGATTACTTCTCTATTTACAATTCTTGGAAGTGATACAAAATCTGAATTTGCCTGGCCCCACCAACATGGGCTCTTTTTACACAGAGGTAGAGAAAAAGGTAGTGTGGTGGTGAAGAAATATGATAGATTAGAGGGGAGTGGATGGCAAAAAAATAATATTTATATCCCAGATATAACTTAAGATTCAGTCAGAGCTCAAGGACAGAGTGATGCCATCTGGTTTCAGTCCACCTAGTGAGCATATTGCAAATGATCAGCAGTACCATGGTGAAAAATGTGGCCCTAGGTACTGGTGTGACTGGCAACAGCTGCATTGGTAAAGCTAATTTCTTCTAGACTCTCTATCTCATGAATTACTTTAGCAATTGCTAGGTATATATTGTGCAGAAAGAAGGTTCACATCGATGTCACTAAAGCAAACCAAACAAAATACATTCTGGTGATTTGAACAGAATATAGTTTCTCCTATTTCTAGACTCTCTGAGCTTGTTGTCATGCCAACTTGTGACTTCACCAGGTAGCTCAAGGACCCCTTAGCTAAGCTACTTCAATAAAAAGTAGGCAAAATTGACCAGTCTCTACTAACATTCCTCCTTTACGTGACATTAAAAAAAATAATATAATGGGCTGAGCTGGACTTTTGTAACCTTGGACAACTTAGATTGCAATTCTCAATGTAACAGTTGTCAAGTTACTCCAAGAGGTAACAGCACTTCAAGGTTATTAAATTGAAATTACCATGTTGGACAGAGATGGTGAGGTTTGTAAAGAAACGAGAGACATTCTGTGAAGGAATAGTGACAATATTGACAAATACTGAGGCAAATCACTTAGCCCTTAATGTTGAAAGGAGATGCATTACATAATGACATAATGATGCCCAACAGAAATACAGAAACACAAAACCACCATTTTGTATCAAGAATATTTTAAATCTGGAGCATATTTTTAGGGATGTAATTTCAAACTTCAAAAGACTACTTGATAATAAAAAAGGGAGAAAAAAAAAAAAAAAAGAAATCTAGGCCAAATCCTGAAAAAGTTCCTTCAGACAAGTGTAATTTAAGCTAGGTTGTATACAGGCATGAATAAAGTCTTCTTTAAGATATACAGCTTTGCTGGAATACAGTTTAAATCTTCTCCTCTTTTCTCTTTACTTCTATTCACTTTGCTCCACTCCCCCTATTTTCTCAAGATTTTTAGTCTGTTTGCCTTCTAAAAATTAAATAACAAAATGTGTTTTAGATTTGCTTATAAGAGAAATACCATTTAATATTCTTTTTTTGTTTTGTTTTGTTTTGTTTTGTTTTGAATGCCTACATGGTTTTAGATGGGAAGCTGGGGATCTTATACAAACAAGAGTCCAAAAATTCTGTGTGTCAGAAAACTGGGTTTAAAACTCTTTTCTTATTCAGCCAAAATGTCACCTTGGTTATTCCTTTTACCCTTTTTTTCAACTTCCGAGCTGCTCACTCGGTCACAGTTTATCTCGCCCTGCCCTCCCTACAAACAGAAACACATGAACACATGTACACAAAATGCTTTTTCTTTTGTGCCTACAATTTTATTATTATTATTATTATTTGGTATATTCTACATACATGCAATGTATGTAGAATAATTTAAGTGACTTCACATTTTGAGAAAGAAACTAAGATATGCACTATTGCCTGTATACATCTCAGAGGAAGTTCTACCCATAGAACTGTTTGGTTCATGTTTGACAAAGCAGTGAAGTGACAAAGCTTACGGCAAGTGCTGCACAAAGATTTTGGGTATTAAGAAAATTAAATGGCTTTAAAATAAAAGAAACCCCATGGTAATGTGTTCTTTGATAGTGGATTGCATACTGGTCAAATTGAATGACTCTAACATTTCTGAAAAAAGTAGAATACATATAATGTCAGAAATCAGCTGGTCTAAATGAAAGGCTTCTATCCTAACATTTGCCTTTTATATAACTTGTTACCACAGTAATAGAGTTCTCAGTAAATTTCAAACCAAAATTTTCATCTGAAGTGTTTTTTGGAAGGGTATTATTACAGACCTTCTAATTTCCACTGCTGCTAAGCATGCATTAATAACAAGGAGGGCTAAGGAAACTGCTGGTATATCCAGTAGTGCCTGACATTTAGTAGATGAATTAAAGTTTACAGTCAAATTGGTTTTTAACTAATAACATCAGAGTTTTTTTTTTTTTTGAGTGTCCATTTCCCTTCCCTTCCTTTCCCTTCCCTTCCCTCTTTCCCTTTCCTTCTTTCCCTTTCCTTCTTTCCCTTTCCCTTTCCTTGTTTCCTTTTCCCTTTCCCTTTCCCTTTCCCTTTCCCTTCCCTTTCCCTTTCCCTTTCCCTTTCCCTTTCCCCTTCCCTTTCATTAAAATAAACTGCCCTCAAAACAAAATTTATCCCTGGGGAATTAGTATCTATAATTGCATAACTTGGGCTAAATTATGTTCTCATTTACACCCCTACTGTAAGTCAGTGAGGCTGTGGCAGTAATAACTGGGAACCATGAGCCAAATTTTTCTTTCAGTCATATCAGTGTAAATCTGCAACGATTTATTTGAATTTAATGGCCAATTATGAGCTACCTCTGCATATATAATAAAATAGTTGTTATTCATTTTTAACCAATAACATTATCTTAATTGAAATTAACTTTGGGAATGCTTCAGAAACAATATTTTAAGAAATTCAACTATTTTCATCAAAACTGGGGAACACTACAAACACCCCTTTGAATCTGTGATGATTAAAATGAACGGAAGGAAAGTACAATTAATATTTAATTGTATCAATTTAATACACTTGTATGTAATGTGCATATTTTTTCAAGCCATCCTGTTGTCATTTCTTCCCATCTCTTGATCATGTTTTATGACATGTATTGTAACAAAGGATATAAAGCAATACCAGGATTTATGGTATTGCTGAAGTGGTTAATGATACGATCCAGCCATCTCTGCTGTTCTCTTTCGACTGCCATGTAAGGAGTTAAAATAGCACTGCCAAAATGCTTCACTTCTCTTTCACAGTTAAGAATACGTGAGATTAACATTTCTTTTAATGTATATTAAATATATTAATATATATATTATATTAATATCTATTATTTAATTTTTGGTTTATTTTTCTGTATTTTTTGAGGTTTCTCACACAGTCTCTAGTGAGAGATAATGTCCAGAATAATAACTGCACATCAACCATCGTTTGTGAAGGTTCTGACTGTGGTGACAGACAGCAAGAACTTTTGTTTGCTTTTATTTGAACGTGTGGGTGGAATAGCTGTTCCTGTCCTTGGCTCAGCCGTGTCCTTCACAGATACTTGAATGAGTTAATTATAGATTGTTACCTAATGACATAACTATGCTTTCTGAATCCCACAGAATGACAATTCCTGATCAAAATACTTCTTATTCCTGTATTTCCTCATCAGTATGAAAGCCACTCTCTACATGTATGCATATTTTATTTTCTTTAATCTCCTTCCTTCCTTCCTTCCTTCCTTCCTTCCTTCCTTCCTTCCTTCCTTCCTTCCTTCCTTCCTTCCTTCCTTCCTTCCTTCCTTCCTTCCTTCCTTCCTTCCTTCCTTCCTTCCTTC
>NW_023303921.1:0-1239 GCF_011077185.1 Oxyura jamaicensis
CTATGCAGCCCCCCAGGGGGAAATGGGTCAGGCGTGGGGTTTGGGAGGCTGCGAGTGTGTCTGGGACGCAAGGAAGGGTGGTGGGAAGGGAGAAGACTGCTCCATCCCTGAGTCCCCATCCACGCAGGGGGAATGATCCCGAAGCTCCCCACCCAGCCTGCAGCACCGAGCTGTTAAATGCTCACATTTATTGCCCACACAGACCCCTTGGGGGCAGGACGAGGCGGCTGTGCCACCCTGAGCCATTTCAGGGGTGGGTTTCTGGGTCCCCTCCCTTTCTTCAGTGCAAAGGGGACTCGGGAGCAGGCGCAGCACGAGGCTGGAGCAGAGCAGGCAGCATCCAGCATCGGGCGTCCATCGCATCCAGGCTGGAGGTTTGAACAGGGGCAGGAACGAAGCCCCCCCAGTGCCAGCAGCACGGTCCCACAGCTCCGTGGGGCGCTGGGCACACGGGGAGCGGGGCCGGGGGCCGTGCCGGGGCACAGACCGGCTTCAGAAGAGCGGGGTCATCTGGCGCGGGTCGTCGGGCAGGATGCTGATGGAGTCCTCGGCCCGGCCGCACAGCAGGCACAGCATGGTGTACTCCTGCAGCGGGACACGGCCGCGGGGCTTTCAGGCTGCTCTGTCCTCCCCCCGACTCCTCTCCACCCTTGGGGAAACCTGAGCCGGGGCCGGCACCTGATCCCCGATTGCAATCGGACCGCGGTGGATTGCGTTTCATCCCCCGGGACCCCATTTCCCCGGAGCCCATTTTCCAGCATTTAGCTGCTGAATGGGAAATGCGCCAGGGAGGAGGGCTGGGAAGCGCGCATCCGGCGCTGAGACAGCGCCGCGGTGAGCCCAGGGCTCCTGTTTCCAGCTCCTGCCCGTGCCGAGCTCCTGAGCTGCCCCCAAGGCGCTCGCCTCCGAAGCTGCACAGCTCCCTCCTGCGGCTGCGAGGGCAGGAGGGCAGCAGCAGGGCTCACGGCGCCTCTGGAGCCGGGGAGATGCCGCTGGGGACCCCAGAGGGCAGCGGGGACCCCCGGGAGGACGTACCTGGTAGTCATCCACCACGCTGAAGGTGTACTCGTGGCGTGCGATCAGGTGGTGGCAGTTCTTGCACAGGTCTGCGGGGGGGGGGAGCAGTTCAGGGGACGTGCCCAGCCCTGGCACCGCTGTCCCTGGGAACCCCCAGCCTCACCCCCAGCCCCTTTGGTGTCCAAGCCCCCACCTGAGGGGCTGACACCCCCCTGCCCCCCC
>NW_023303922.1:0-3604 GCF_011077185.1 Oxyura jamaicensis
CAGGAGATCCCTGTCTTTTTTGTACCGGGGAGCCCAGAACTGGACACAGTACTCCAGCTGAGGCCTGACCAGGGCAGAGTAGAGGGGGAGGATCACCTCCCTTGACCTGCTGGCCATGCTCCTTTTAATGCATGCCAGGATCCCATTGGCCCTCTTGGCCACGAGGGCACACTGCTGGCTCATGGCCAACCTGTCGTCCCCCAGGACCCCCAGGTCCTTCTCCGCAGAGCTCCTCTCCAGCAGGTCGTCCCCCAGCCTGTACTGATACGTCCAGTTGTTCCTTCCCAGGTGCAGGACTCTACAACCCACCTCACCGTCCACTCCTCTAGCCCACACTTCCTCAGCTTTGCTAGCAGGATGTCATGGGAGACAGTATTGAAAGCCTTGATAAAGTCAACACACACATTCACAGGCACACACAGGCACACGCACACACACACACACACACGCACACGGTGTGGCCCTGTGCCTTTTGGTGCCCCATCAGGCGTCCGAGGGTCTGCCCGCAGGGACTGCACGGTGTGGAGAGCTCTCAGCTTTAATGGCAGAACTGCACCGCAGCCGCTCAGCGCGTGTCCCCCGCCCGGCCGGCGGGTCTGGGGGCCGGGGGGTCCCCCGGGTCAGTTCTCAGCACCAAGGTGGCTGTGGGCAGGTCGGTGCCAGGCGCCTCTGTGCACGGTGGCTGAGCCGGGGGTGCGGGGTCTCAGCAGAGCGTGCAGCCCCCCCGGGGCCATCTCCTGCGTCGGGGCCGTCGGGCGGAGCGCAGTGCGGTGGCGCAGGTGGCAGCAAAGATGTCCCGGACGTTCTCCTGGTATCTGGCCGAGCACTCGAAGTAGGACGCGGCGTGGACCAGCCGGGCCATGGCCTCTCCCTGCGGAGAGCAGCGGCGGTGGCTGAGCCCCATCCTGCCGCCCCACGCCGGGCTCGTGTCCCCTGCCGGGGGGGGGCACCCACCTGCTGCAAGGTGACGGGCTCCTGGCGGCCCTGCCGCAGCTCGCGCAGCACCTCGGGGTCCTGCCGCAGGTCGGTCTTGCAGCCCACCAGCAGGATGGGGACGCCCCTGCAGAAGTGGTTCACCTCCGGGTACCACTGTGGGGGACAGGTGGCTGCCACCACCCCTGCGTGGGGGCGCGGGACGGGTGGCAGGACGGGATGTGGGACAGATGGATGGTGGGACAGACAGCGGAATAGGTGGCAGCCCCCTTGGGGAGGATGCATGGGGCGGGAGCAGCCCCCAGCGCTGCGTTACCTTCGTCAGGATGTTGTCGTAGCTGCTGCGGTTGGTGACATCGAAGCACATGAGGACAACATTGGCGTCTGAGTAGGACAGTGGGCGAAGCCTGTCGTAGTCCTCCTGCCCTGCAGGCGCAGCAGCAGACCGTCAGGAGCCAGCTACCTGATGGACCACGCCTGCCCCCACCCCAGGGGGACGTGGGGGGCTCTGGGGATGGCAGGCAGCAGGGACACCCATGGGGGACCCTGTCCCCACACATAGGGGCACACCCGAGGCTGTCCCCTCCCATCCCTTCCCACCTGCCGTGTCCCAGAGGTGGATCTTCACGGGTTTTCCGTCAACTTGGAAGGAGGCCGTGTACTTCTCGAACACCGTGGGGACGTAGACCTGGCAGGGGACAGGGGCATGGGCAGCGGGTGGCTTGGAGAGGCCCCCGGGGTTGGGAGAGGGACTGGGGTGTTGGGGGGATGGACAAGGCCCATGGGGAGGCAGTTGGGATACTCCTGGTCTCCCACAGCAGCACCGAGCCTTGGGTGGGTGGCTGGGACCCAGGGGTGCAGTGGGACCCCCCCGGTCCTGGCAAAGGCCCTGTCCCAGGGCCCCGTCCCCAGCGACAGAACCTGCGGGGGGATGTGGGCAGGGGGCTGCATGGGGCGAGGGTCCCGGTGCTGCTGGGGAGCTCTGAGCCTGGGGGTGTTTGGGCAGGCAGGAGGAGCCTCACCTTGGGGAAGTCCCCTCTGGCAAAGACCATCAGCAGCGACGTCTTCCCGCAGCCTCCGTCCCCGACGATGACAGCCTTGATCTCAGTGGCCTTGGTCTCAGCGGCCGTGGCCTCGGAGGGCCCCGGGGGTGGGCTCTGCCCCCCAGGCACCTGCTGCATGTGGGCACGGTGGGCCTGGCCGCAGGGACGCCGCTCCGGGCCCCACCGCCCTGCGCTGACCCTGCGTGTCCCAGTCCCTCCCTGGCCTCTGCCGCTTTTATGGCCCCGAGCATCCACCGGAGGCAAAGTCCAGGGCGGAGGGAGGCACGGGGATGACTCACAGCTCCTCCTGGCCCAGCAGGTGACTTGTGGAGCTCTGTCCCTCCCTGGGCCCGGCTGCCAGTGTCACCCATGGCCCTCGCCCTTCCCGTCTTCCCTCCTGCCACTGCACCCAGGGCACGAAGCTCCCAGGCGCCCGGGGGGGAAGGAGCAGCTGCCCCTGGTGCCCCTGTGTCCCCTGCAGCCTGGTCCCAGACTGAGCCCGCGGCCCAGCACCAACCCCCCCCCGGTGACATGACATGACAAGCGTGGACCAGCCACTGTGGCCAGGCCTCAGCAGGAGGCTGAGGGGAAATGCAAACAGTAATGAACAGTCTCAGAAGGATGCCAACATTAGGGAAGGGTAGGGGGAGGAGAATGGAGCACAATAAAACAATTAGGAAGGTGGTAATTGCCAGTCTAATGAGATATCAGGTTGGATCCTAAAAGCACCAAGATTCTTTCACAGCAAGATGTAGCTGCTGCAATATTTGTCCTCTGGGATATCCCCTTGGACAAAACATTTCCTTTCCTGCAAGACCAACAGAAATTTGACGAGGGAAGAGGCTGGGAGATGCAGCCACTATCGCTGAAAGAGGCAGAGCTCTCACCACCTGACCAGTGCTCTTGCAGCAACGCCCAAGGAACAGCATTTTTCGGAGGGGCACGGAGAAGGCTCAGGTCTGCTCAGGTCTTCTGAGGACACAGAGACACAAAATCTCCTTGTCTGAGAGGACGGTGGCGAGGACAGCTCCAGCTGGACAGGGCACAGACCGCTGCCTGGAAAGGTAGGGATGGGGATGAGCCTGGACCAGGGTGCTGCTGGCGCCTCCCCTGAGTTCCCTGCAGCCCCCTCACCTCCCCTCGCCCCCTCCTGCAGCCCCTTGCCCTCTGCTCCATACTCTGCCCACCACTTGCAGGGCAGCCGCCTCCTCAGCCCTCTGTCCCCAGCATCTCGCCAGCCCTGCCGTCCCCTGAGCCCTGCTCCCCGCCTTGTCCCACCCTCAGGGTCCTGCTCACCCCCTGCAGCCAGGACCGCATCCCACCACCGCCTGGCCTCCTGCCATGGAGCCGAACCACACGGCCCCGTCTCCTGTGCCACCCACACCAACGGCTGATGGAGAAGACATGTGCGAGATAGAAGTCCCCGACGTGGCCGTGGACAGCGCCACACTGCTCATCTGCCTCTGCGGGCTGGTGGGCAATGGGGCCGTCCTCTGGCTCCTCGGCTGCCGCATCCGCAGGAACCCCATCACCGTCTACGTGCTCAACCTGGCCGTCGCTGACTTCACCTTCCTCCTCTTCATGCTCACCTCCGCGCTCCTCTACATCCTGGACAACCTCTCCTGCAG
>NW_023303923.1:0-2364 GCF_011077185.1 Oxyura jamaicensis
ATGGGTGGGTTTTGGGGGGGAGGAGGCGAAATCTGGGCCCCATGGGTGTCTTTTTTTTTTGTGGGGGGGCGAAATCTGATCCCCTTGGGTGGGTTTTGGGGAGGGGGTGTGTGTGCCAATTAATCATGGGGGCAGAAGGCCCGTGTCGCGCTGGGGGGGGGGCGCTGGGGGTGCCCAGGACACCCATGTCCCCTGGGGGAGGTGAGGGGGGGGCTGTCCCCCCACGTTGCCGCCAGCCCGGCCCCTGTGTGCCCTCCCCCCGACACCCAGCGCTCGGAGCCCACGGCCCCCACAGGCAGGAGCGGACATGGCAGCGCTGCGCCTGCTGCACCGGGCTGCCCGTGCAGGTGAGAGCGGCCACCCCGCGCCCCCCACCCCAAAAATGGCCCTGTTCTCCCCCCCCCGCCTTACCCCCCTCCTCTGCCCCCTCCCAGGCCCGCCGCCCCCCCCGTGCTACCTGCGCCCGCTCAGCACCACCGCCCCCAGGGACTGCTACAGTGAGTACCCCCCGCCCACCCCCGTCCCGGCGGGGGGCTGCCGCCGTCCCCCCACGCCGTGCAGGGTGGGGACGGCGTCCTGCTCCCCGCAGAGTACGTCAACATCCAGGAGCCGGCCATGGACATGAAGTCCATCACCGACCGCGCCGCCCAGACCCTGCTGTGGACGGAGCTCTTCCGAGGTGAGCCCTGCGGCACGGCCTTGCACGTACCCCCCCGGTCCCCTCGCTGTCCCCCGGGGTGACGTCCCGCTCCCGCTGGACCCCCCCCCAGGCCTGGCCATGACGCTGAGCTACCTCTTCCGTGAGCCGGCCACCATCAACTACCCCTTTGAGAAGGGCCCGCTGAGCCCACGCTTCCGCGGGGAGCACGCGCTGCGCCGCTACCCCTCCGGAGAGGAGAGGTGCATCGCCTGCAAGCTCTGCGAGGCCGTCTGCCCGGCACAGGTGAGCCCCCTGCACCCCCTCCTCCGTCTCTGGGGGCTCCCGGGAGCCCCTGGTGCCATCCTCTCCCCCTCGGTGACAGGCCATCACCATCGAGGCCGAGCCCAGGGCTGACGGCAGCCGCCGCACCACCCGCTACGACATCGACATGACCAAGTGCATCTACTGCGGCTTCTGCCAGGAGGCCTGCCCCGTGGACGCCATCGTGGAGGTGAGCCCAGGAGGGGGGCTGCCGGCCCGGGGAGGGGGACACCGAGCTCCCTGGGGACGTGGGGGGTCTCACGGTGAGCGTCTCTTGTCCCGGCAGGGGCCCAACTTCGAGTTCTCGACGGAGACGCACGAGGAGCTGCTCTACAACAAGGAGAAGCTGCTCAACAACGGCGACAAGTGGGAGGCCGAGATCGCGGCCAACATCCAGGCCGATTACCTGTACCGGTGACGGCCGGGGGCTGCGCCATGTCCCCCCCGATCCCATAATAAAGGGCCTTCATGTGCTGCCACAGCCCCCCTGTGCTGGGGGGGCGAGGCACCGGCCCCTTCCTAACCCCGAGCTTGTGCCTTGGTCTCTTCTTTGCCAACCCTGAGTGGGCTCATCAGTGGGGGGGGCGGCATGGCTGTGCCACGGGGAGGGGGGCAGCGATGCTGGGGACAGCCTCCCGTCCGTGCCCCGTTCTGGGGTGGCACGGGAGCATGGGCAGCACCAGCGGCAGGGGACGTGGGTGCCGTGGGGTTAAGCTGAGCGGTGCAGGGGGAGGCACAGCTGTGGGCCGGGGGGGCTTCGTGGTGCCGGGGGTCCGCACGTCGGTGGGGTGCCTTTTGGGGGGGAGCCCCGGGGAGGGCCGCCGCCGCGTTCTGGCTCCGCGCTCCCCACGCGGCCCGGGGCAGGGTGCCGGTGCCTCCTCCCCGTGGCCGGGCCCTTCCTGGGGGAAGAGGAAGTGCGGAGCCCGGCCGGCCCCGCGCCCTGCCCCGGCCCCGCCGCCGCGCACCCGGGTACGAGCGGGCGGCGCCGTCCGGGGCCGTCCCGGTACCGGCTGGGGGGGCGGGGGGGGTGGCCGGTGCCGAGGGGGGCGGGGCTGGGAGGGAGGGGTTGGGGGGGGTCTGTCCCGGTCCCGGTGCCCCCCACCGGGATGCGCTGGCCCTGACTCAGAGGCAGCTGAGCGGGGCGGGAGGGTCGGGCGTTGAGCAACCGGGGCGCTCCGTGGGGCCGCGGCACTTCCCCGGCCCTTGCACCCCCCAGCTCCGGGGACACCGAGCGGCACCGGCACCCCCGGCACCGTCCCCACCCGCTGACCGCCCGCCTCCGTTCCCCAGCCGGGTGCCCCGGGACCAGCGGGGTGCCCCCCAGCCCCCCCGGGGGTCGCCATGGGGTCCCTGTTCCGCAGCGAGGAGGTCTGCCTGGCCCAGCTCTTCCTGCACTCGGCCTC
>NW_023303924.1:0-1570 GCF_011077185.1 Oxyura jamaicensis
CCCCCCCCGCCTCGCCCTGCATATCCCGAGATATTCAATAAAAACCGCAAATCCCCACGCAGCCGCTGTTACTATAAAAAAACCCCGTCCTGGCGCGCCCGGGCCGGAGTCGGCGGCCCCCAGGACTGCGCCAGGCGGCCCCCCCGGGGGGGCCAGGTATGCCCGGGCACCCCCCAGCCATGGGCAACTGCACCAAGACCCCTGAGCGGAGGCTCTCCAAGGTAAGGCTGGCCCCGGGGGATCAGCGGGCTGGGGGGGGGACACGGGGGGTGGGGTACCGGGGGGGTCTTGGGCGCTGCCTCGCGCTACCGGCCGGCTCTGCCCAGCAGGACGGGAGGCAGCGCTGCGGCCCCCCCGGCTCCCAGGAGGCCGAGGAGGCGGCGGAGGCCGCGCAGTCGCCGCCGCTGCAGAACTACTCGGTGCTGCACGGGCTGGTGGGGCCGGCGTGCATCTTCCTCCGCCAGAGCATCGCCATCACCCAGCTGGTACGTGCCGGTCGCGGGCCCCCGTCCCCCCCCCCGTCCCCAGCCGCTCACCCGGGGGCACGTCCCGGGCTCCTCGGGTCAAGGCAATGCCACGGCGGTGCCTCGTGACCCCCCCCCTACCCCCGGTTGAAGTTGTGGCACACGGCTCCCTCGGGGTCACCCGCGGCCACCCACCGGGTGGGGGTTTGGGGTGGGGGCCGTCCCTCCAGCCCGCTTTCTCTTTCCAGGACCGAGAGCTGCGGCCGGAGGAGATCGAAGGTAAAGTGTGGGGACGCTGCCCGCAGCTGGGGCCTCCCCTGCCACCAACTTGTCACCCGTTCCCCTCTACCCAGCCCTCCCCGTGGCCGGGAGGGGCGGCAGAAGGGGTGTCCCCCGGTGCCACCCGCGTCCCCGCGCTGTCCCCAGAGCTGAAGCAAGCCTTCCGGGAGTTCGACAAGGACCGGGACGGCTACATCAGCTACAAGGACCTGGGCGAGTGCATGCGGACCATGGGCTACATGCCCACCGAGATGGAGCTCATCGAGCTGTCCCAGCAGATCAGTAGGTGCCAGGGTGCTGTGGGGGGGGACACGAGACTGCATGTCCCCTCGGCGGTGGCCCCGGAGCCGTGCCTCACACCCCGGCCACGCTTCCCTCCCCCCGCAGCGGGCGGCAAGGTGGACTTCGACGACTTTGTGGAGCTGATGGGCCCCAAGATGCTGGCGGAGACGGCGGACATGATCGGCATCAAGGAGCTGCGCGACGCCTTCCGTGAGGTGAGGGGGGCCGGGGGGCTGCCGGGACGGGCTGCGGGGGGGGGAACGGGACACACACGCCATCCGTCACCCCCCGCCCGCTCGCCCGCAGTTCGACACCAACGGGGACGGGCAGATCAGCATGGCGGAGCTGCGGGAGGCCATGCGCAAGCTGCTGGGGCAGCAGCTCAACCCCCGGGAGGTGGACGAGATCCTCAAGGACGTGGATCTCAACGGGGACGGCCTGGTGGACTTCGAAGGTAACGGGACGGGGGGGCGCCGGTTGTGGTACCGCTTTATTACCCCGTAATTAGCCCCCCCGGTTCCGTTACCCCTTTATAACCCCCCCCC
>NW_023303925.1:0-10964 GCF_011077185.1 Oxyura jamaicensis
TGCGAGTCTTAGAGGATTTCTCTGTCTCAATGAAGTAATAATAAAGGCGGCTGACCACAGTCTGGGCTAGCGCCAACTGCGCGGGGGGGGAGGGGGAGGAATATCCCTGCTCCCAGAGTCCTGAGGAGAGGAGGAAGAGCGGAGGATTGTTGCAGCACAAGTTCTTGCTCTTGGTAACTTGCTTTTGCTGGGCCCCCCCCCCCCCCCAGGCCCCCTTTTCTTCCTTTCTTTCTTTCCTTTCTATGAAGGGACGGTTTTCAGCAGCGAGGAAACGCGCCGCTTTTGTGCAATGGCAGAGTTTGTGCCCTATTATAGGGAGCTGACTCTCCTCCCCTCCTAGTGTGCAGCAATGTTATTGCTAGTCAAAGTTGTAAGGTGTGCGCTGTGCGTGCCCGCGCCGAGCCCTGCTGCCGCTCCGACACAGCAATTACACCGCCGGGGGCTGCGCAAAACCCCGCGGCAGATCCGCCTCCCCCCCCCCCCTCCGGACCCCCCCCCTCACGCCCCGTGCTCGCAGCGCCGAGCCCGCCGGCTCGTCCCCAGCCGCCCCCGCTCCTTTGTGCCGCCGGGGGCTGCCCGCAGCCTCCCCCCCCCCCCCCGCGCCCCGGGCCGCGTTTGTGTCCGTCCCCCCAGCGTGGTCCCCCCCTTTTCTCCTCTCCCCCTCCGCCGAGCGCTCGCCCCCCCCGCCCCCCGGTCCTCCCACTTCTGGGAAGCCCCCGCGACCTCACCCCCTCCCGCCGCCCGGGGCGAGGACCCCTTCCAGGGGAAAGGGGGGCATCAGGAAGGGGAGAGAAACACGGGGACCCCCTCCCCTGGGGGGGTCCCACCGAACCTCCCGACGCTCCCGAGGGCCGGACCCGGAGCTAAAAGCTTGGCCGGGGGGACGCAGAGGGAGAAGCGGGCTGCCCGCCAGCGGGGCGAGGGGCCCGGGGGAGCCCGCAGCCGCTGCACCTTGCACGGGCAGCGGCCGCGCCGCCGCCTGCCTTCGGGGGTGCCGCGGCTCCCGCAGGAGCCGCGTGGGACAGGAGGCAGAGCCTGCGCGGTGCCCGGGCGGCTGCAGCAGCGTCTCTGGGGGGGGAACGTACGTCCCACGCTGCCCCGCCGCCCCAAAGGCGTTGCAACCTTTGCTTCTGTAAATCGAAGCTGTCACCTGGTCGTCTCCCCTTTTCCCGTACAAGCGTGTGCCTCTTACAATCACAGCTTGGCTCCTAATCTGACGAGATCCCCTTATCTTGACTTTTCTTTCCGTTCCTGTTCCAAACCAAATTAAGACACACCAACTTTATGTTAAAATAGAGACTGCATTCAAATCCTTTGTATTAAATAGCATCTGTGTTTGCATTCTGTTTTAATACAAAATGCTTTGGATTGCAGCTAATACCAGGAGATATGAAACTGGTTAGTCCCCACATGTTGCACATAAAAAGAATTCATAATGAGCATCTGTGGGATGTGGAATGGATCCCATGAGTTAGCTGAAGACCTCATAACGTAAGAGCTGAGAAGCCTAAGTGAATTATGACTCTCTTTCCTCGCAAGTAGGATTAATTTTCTATCCCACTTATATTCATTATCTATCCTGTTTATACTATAGGGACATCAATTGTTTGAGTGTTAAATATGAAGACTTTACAGAAACGTGTAGGTTAGGTAGCTTGAAGAGAAGAGGGGGGATGTTGCTTGCTATGAAAAATGTTATTCAAATTCCATATTTAAAGCATTATATTAGATAAAGCTCTTTTTTTTTTTTTTTTTTTTTAATAACCACAAATTCTGTGCCTTTCTCTTACAACATATTTAAACTGTAAGGTTTACAAAGTACCTTCCATCTGCCTGTGGCCCTCCCAGTGATGTCAATAGAAATTTTGCATGCAGATGACGGCCCATGTATGGCCTTTAGAGAGCAGGTCAATAAATGGCTGGAGGAACAATTAAAGACTTCTGAGCTGCTCCTTTCCTTTTTCTTACAATATAGTACAAGACTGGCATGAATATAGGCTGGGCTACCACTCTAATTGGCTATGGAATAACACTGAAAGGAATTTAAATGTGGGCAGTAGCCATTTTCCAAATGATCAGTCCATTACAGTAGTTTTGTCTGTCAATGTATGGCCAGGCAGTAGAGTGGATGTAATCATGTCGAAGTCCCCATCCATTGACTGTCACTCTCTTCTCTACAGTGGCAACTCTGAGCAGATTTTCATGTAGCAAAGGGACAGCCTGGACAGAGAGCCTGCCTTTAGCCAAACTTGATTCAGCTTTGTTCCAGAAGTCACAGGTTTTCATTCATGTGAGCAAAACCAGACTCTCTTGCTATTCAAGATCTTCTATGACTATTGATTAGTATCTTAATTTAAGTGTTAACGTAACTGAAAAGACAGTCTTCATAACAACAAGTAGCCCCATTGAATCAGTGGAACTACAGACAAATAGTTCTGTATGCTGAAAGACAAGCAGGATTCAAAAGGTAGGTTAGTGAATGGCTGTAGAATGAAAAAGCTCCTTCTTTCTCATAGCTCTGAAAAGATACCAAATAAAAAACATTTCATATCTGAAGAAGAGTCGATTTTGATTGCTCATATCTCCCCCTCCCTCCCCCCCCCCCAAAAAAAAAAAAAAATCATGATAGCAAAACACAGGATTTCTGAGATTCATCTTACACCAATGAAAATACCCATCATCAAGCTTATTCTCTGTGCCATATTAAATTGCTTGGGCCCAATTCGCCACACGTATCACCAGTGCTACAACATACCACAATGGATTAAAATGAATTCACTACCGTGTGCTAGTGTGAATGAGATGAGAATCAAGC
Source organism: Oxyura jamaicensis (assembly GCF_011077185.1). Lineage (NCBI taxonomy): Eukaryota > Metazoa > Chordata > Aves > Anseriformes > Anatidae > Oxyura > Oxyura jamaicensis. The sequence goes on from NW_023303925.1 coordinate 2,816, forward strand.
CCTATATTTTTTAATGAATTTATTTTTCATTTTCCTCAGTTTATTGACATGTTCTGGTGCCTGGGGGACATACTTTTTGTTTAAATACCATATACTCTTGTAAGATCTTCTGCAAGTTACTTTAGTATTGATTGAGCGAAGAAGTGTTCTGATACAGTACTGCTATTTCATACAACATGCTCCAGATCTTCCTCTCTTAGGTGAAAGCATAGTAAAGATAAAAATTAAAAACACATGACTGTAATATAACAACATTTAATATTTATGCTTTCCATATACCTATCTATCACAATTATATATTATATCTTTATTCGCATTGTCAGTGTACTACTGTTCTTTTTTTCCACAGGTGAAAAAATCTCTCTTCTCTGGAAATTCATTTCCATTTACTTAAACGGTTTGACTTTGAATTTTCATTATCTGCTGTTGGAAGGAGCCTGTGACAGGTATGAGAGAGAATGCTACAAAGCTTCATTGTATCATCTAATTTTTGCTTCACTTTAGTCAGATATCATTTAGGTAGAGAGTAAAATACTATACGTAGAACAGGATAAGATGGAACAAAACAGAACAGAAATAAAATAAAATGAAAATAGGATATATAATGAATTACAGTAGAAAAATGCCTTTATCTTGAAGTGACTTTTTTTTCAGCTATACCGATCCCTCAGTAGTAAGAAAATTGAACTAATTTTATATAAAAGGAATATGTCATAACAGGATATGGCATTTATCTTCCTGAGATAGGGGTGACCTCATCATTCACAAGTGGCGTAGCTATGAATGAGTAATCAGCCTCCCCACCCATTAAGCATAGATAAAGTCCACATCTTCTGTCTAAGTATTAAATATTCGATTTATTATTTTACAACGTGCCATCTCTACAAGTGTCTACTGACTGTTGCTTCAGTTGCTGCTACCAATATGTATCGTTAGTGGGAAGCAAAAGAAGCTCCTCGAAAGGACCTTGCATAACAGTGAATCAAAGATGAGAAGTGAAAATAACAGAGGAGAAGAAAACAAAGGAAGATGGACCCACAGGGGGGAAATATATATATATATATATATATATATATATATACATATATATATATATATATATATGTAGGCAGAGCAGGGATGAGGAAACTCTATAACTGACCTATACTTTTTTGGCCTCTAATATTCCAATAGTTTTATAACATACACATAGTGAAAATATTTTTAATATTAATACCTCACATATATCAGCTACCTCATATCTCAAGTTATATTGCTTAAGTTATTCCCAAAGAAATATATGTATAATGCAAGAGAAATATATAGTTAGGAAAGAATTTCTTTTTACTATTTATCAGCAGCGCACATTAGAAAATAGCTGCAGTTTAAAAAAAAAAAAAATAGTTTCTTCTTAGAACTGTATAAGATAACAATTTTCTCCTTCAAATGATGTCACGTGCTGCATTGTTTTCATTCCTTTGTAAAAGCAATGAGTGCAGTTTGAAGAAAATATTTGGAGTTTAATTTTAAATCAAAAAGAACTGTCTGTTCATCCGTTTATAAGAAAAAAACTCTAAATAGAACATGAAGTCAGGAAAAAAGACCATCTAAACTTAAATAGGAAGTGCTCAAATATTTTCCATCTTTAGAATTCCTTGACATGTACTTGGGGCTGGAAAAGCAGACGAGGGAAATGTTTTTTTCTGAAAGGTTGCACTGCGAGTGAAGGGCAAGATTAAGGTAGCCCCCTCCCCGCTATATTCAAAAGAAAAGCAAGTGGAGAGTAAGATAGAAGGGAAGTGCCTGGGGAAAGTAGCATCACTATCGAAATCATAAAAGATGTATAAGGACATCAGTGGAAGAACTAGAAAAACTATTAGAAGAATGCCCTACAGGGCTATCCCAATGGCTCAGCGATTAGCACACTGCACTGCCACTGGGAAAATACAGCTAAGGTTTGAGGCTAATCTTAGGATCTCACTTATTGGTACTGGCAGCTGAGAGCCTTATGAGGCTGGTGAGTCCACAGTGGAGAAGGACTGATACACAGTCTGAGACTTTGTGCACACACCTATGAACCCAGACTCTGCTTTGACCACCAGAGCTGTTTCGTGAAGGAGTATATTCCCCCCACCTCATCATCAACTATCCTAATTCCTACTCTATGTGAAAAAGAGTACTTCCAGCTTACCACATAATCATAGAACAGTTTGGGTTGGAAGGGACCTTAAAGATTATCCTGTTCCAACTCCCCTGCCATGGGCAGGGACACCTCCTACCAGACGAGGTTGCTCAAAGCCCCATCCAGCCTGGCCTTGAACACTTCCAGGGATGGGGCATCCACAGCTTCTCTGAGCAACCTGCTCCAGTGCCTCACCACCCTCATAGGAAATAGTTTCCTCCTAACATCTAACCCAAACCTACACCTTATAGTTTAAAGCCATTCCCCCATTCTATCACTCCACCCCCTGACAAAGAGTTCCTCCCACCTTTAAGGTACTGGAAAGTCACTGTATGGTCTCCCTGGAGCCTTCTCTTCTCCAGGCTGAACCACCCCAACTCCCTCAACTTGTCTTCATAGAGGTGCTCTAGCCCCCAGGATCATCCTTGTAATTACCAAGGATAACTAATTTTCCAAAGCTAGAACACTGGTACTGAAGTAAATTTCTCCTATATTGTATCCTTTGTGCTGGTCCAGAATTTTACTGCATGAGTTCTCTCTTAGCACCAGAAGTTTCCTTCAGTGTTGATCCCCCACAAACTTTCTGTCAGGTCCAGCAGAAAGTTGAGGGACAGACGGCTAGTTTTTCCAGATTCTACCTGCTTCTGCAGGGGGCATGTAATCTGCAGCATTCCTTTAGGCAGTTTTAGCACCTATGTATCCCTTTCCATCATCTTCAAGATCAGTGCTAGGCTTCCAAAGTAGAGTAATCTGCCACTTTGCTGGCATCAAATTGGGGTAATGGAGACCACAGCTAAATTGTGCTGCTTTCACCTCCACAAAAAAATGATTCATTCCACAGTCTGATGAGAGCTTAATTCAAGAAAGTTGAAAAAAAAAAATCATGGAGGTTTTTTGTTTGTTTGTTGTTTTTTTTTAAATAATAATAATAATAAAAATACAGGGCTTCTGAAAAAACACCAGCATCTTATCCTATGCCCTGACCACATTTAGAGTTTTGGTCCAGGTCCCTTTAGTCCTGCTCGTCCATAAGATAAATGAAATTTATAAAGAACGCAGGAATAGTCAACTCAAATTCCCTTTTATCTTTCTTTCTTTCCAGCCCATGTAAGTGTTCCTAAACCAAGATAATTTTCAGAAGCAGCTATCAGTGTTTCCTGGAAATATAGTAAGAAGATGCAGCTTAAGGTTTTTGACTCCTGGACAACCTTCTCTACATGTCCTGCCTCTAATTCAGAAGGAGCAGAAGTCAAACATGCTATTTCTCTTAATTCCTTTTTGATGAACAAATCCCAGTCAATTACACATACAGAGGGAAAAAAAAAAAAAAAAAAAAAAAAAAAAAGCACACTAAGCTTTTTCTCAGAGCACTTTCAGACAAGCCTGATATAATACAGGTTAGCCTCTTCTCCTTAAGCTACTAACAGTACTTTGTTGATTCATTCAGCAGTGAACATGAAACAAAAATTCACAAGACCACGCATACCCATTTCCTTCCTTACTTTCCAGGTTGGAAGTCCCAGCCAGCACTAAAACCAACACCGTACTAAGTGTGGTTCTCTTTGCAGCAGAGCATTAATCAGCACAGTTTAAAGCTGTACTAGATCCTTAAAGCCAAGCTTCTCCAAAGTTTTCTGCTTTATAGTAAGAGCATTATTTTTTCATTCACCTAATAACAAGTGTTTTTGCATAGCATGATCCCAGGTGGGCAGCCACACAAATCTGGGACTCTCCAAGCAGTTTCTGAAACATTAAGTATATATGAGAGTCATAAATAAATACTTTCAGTGATCTTAGTGTTTGTTGGTTCATTTTTTCAAAAAGAATCAACATTTGTAAGAAAATGTGTCAGAAGCCTGAATGCAGACTAGCCTCTGAAAATATACCCTTGTCTAGGTACAGGAATCTCTAAGAGGGTACCATTCTTATTTATGGTTACTATTTTGCAGTTTTAGTTCTCACTGTTAAGCTGATTGTCCAAATTCCTTCCTGCCTTTTCTTAATCAATAAATTCAAGTATTGAGCATACTCTCAGGAGATCTTCAAACATCTCAAATCTCATTCTTTCCATTTCAGACTTCTCTTGGGTTAAAAGCAAACAAGCAAGCAAGCCTTTCTGTAGCAGTTATGCACGGTCTATCAGAAACCTTAGAGAGAGAGCTTTATTCCCTTCAAAGTTACACCTTCATCCACAGTATTTGCACTTCAGACATTACTATCCATACAATTGCAGCCACTGAGTAGAACAGAATAAAGCATTTAACCAAGTACCCTTGCTTTTCACTCTTCAGACTTGGGGTTTTCATTTCTACAAAAAAGGAAAGTGATCAGAGATAATTTTAGTCCATTTTGACAGGAAGGGTAGCTCAGACTGGTCATAAATTCTGCCAAATTCAAAACATGATAAACTGTAGGCGTCAGTTTCTTTTGTGTTTTGTTTGGTATTATTTTTTATTTGGAAATAAGTCTTTTCACAACTTAAAAGTATACTTTTACTTATCAGAAAGTGGTTTGGACAGTAATTTCTGTTTGAATAAAATTAATGCCTTTACTGTATTCACCAGAATTATCTCCCAAAAAGCTACTTAACATTCTCTTGCATTTTTCACTTTTCACTGTTAGATTTTTTTCACTGTTAGCAACATAGGGGATGAAGAACTTCTGGACTCTGAAGGAAGTTGCCTACTCATCAGTATAATCTTTTTTAAAATGTTATGGAATTTAACCATTGTTGTGTGATTACTCTTTTAAAGCAATATATCTTTAGCTATAGTGCTTATAACATGGGTAGATATGAATATACTTAAGAAAATTATAACTTCTTAGTTCAAAATCTATTAAATAGGCTTTATTGTACATTTCTTGTTTTTATTGTAAGACTTACTCATTTGTCTTTATTCGACATCCAGTAATATGTCTGTATTTGCTTTATCTTAAAAAAAAAAAAAAAAAAGTTGACTTATTTACTAGCCTCTTGATGGTATTGGTAAGTGAAAGTGAGCATTTGCTAAGGGTGTCACCTTTGTCTCCATAGCAGTGGACCTTATTCAGAAGAAAAAGCAAGAGAACCCCTTCAGCCAAATTATTATTTCTTCTGACATGGATCTTTTATTCCAGGGAAAATCTCCTACAGGTTTTCAGGTTTATTTCATTTGATATAGATTTTGCCTTTTCAGTTTGGAACAAAAAAGTATCAGAGTTCATACAAGTAGATGTTAAAAAAAATAGCAACAATATCTGCACAATGAAAGAGTTTTAGTTGCAAGTTTTCAATTTCTGCAACAATTTTCTGGAAAAGGGGTTTTGTTTCAAAGCATGTAGTATCATGGGAAGTTTTATCATTAGTAATAACAGTAAAAATACTTCATTTAACTGGACTAAAAATCAATATTTCTCCCTAAAATAATTAAACCATATGTAAATAAGAACTATCATAAAGGTACACATAAAGGTACAAATAATTCAGAAACCTGGGGGGATTGGGGGAGGGGGGGAATAGCCAGACCAGATAGCAGTAGTTTTTCAAATTCTCAAATTCAATAACTGAATTAATTAGAAACAGTTTATTTTGTCTTGAAAAATGTTGTTAACAGTCCATGGTATTTTCTGGTATCAGTTCAATAACTTATTTTCTATATCTGGTCTTTCACTGTATGTCAAAGTACAACTCCATTTATCTACAATGTATTGTAATTAATTACTGTTTCTGAAGCTGAACTTTTGATTCCAGTGAGTTTTACTCAACTCTTTTGAGCTCGTGCAGAAAGACAAGGGGTGAAGATCTGCATAATAAGGAAAACACTATATGCAAAAGAATCTTGAATTAATAAAATGACTAAAGCTGAATGTATCAAACACCTGAAGTAAAAAAAAAAAAAAAAAAAAAAAAAACAAACAAAAAAAAACAAACAAAAAAAAAAACACAAGGTTAAATTTTTCTTGAACTCATTGTACATCCTACACTTTTATGGTATACATTAATACATGCACTTCAAAGTTTGCCTAACTGAAGATAGAAAGGAACTATTCAGCGTAAACAGAAGTAAAATTCTTAGCTTTCAGAATTCTCTTATTATGCATTCCTACTATTTCTAAAAGTATTACTTGTTTTTAATTTGCTTTTTAAATGTGGGAGAGTCCAAGTGTGGGAATAACCTAAAATTATTTAACTTTTGAATGTCTAAGATCTTCAAACCTATTGTTATAACACATCAGGTTTGACATGGCAAATTGTTTTCTTTTCACTTATAAGCCCTACTACCTGTAATAAACTGTGTGCATAGTTTCATATGGTGCTAGTGGAATACACATGGCTGGTAGCTGCTACCTGTCTTCACTGTTAGGATGGTCTTTGAAAACAAGAATATCCCTTACTAGGGTTTTCTGGGAAATAAAAAAAAAATTGAATAATAGTAATAATAAAGCACACCGTATACAGGCAAAAACATCTAAATGAAATGTACCTTTACCAAACAATATTTCTTCAGATATGGACTGCAATTTGATATTATTTTATCACACTCACAACATTCCACGATCTTAAATAAATAAAACAATTTTGGAAACAGGTGCCTAATGGCATTGAGGTTCAGTTATGATGCTACAGGAAGACAAAGATTACTGCTAACCTTTCAAAAGAGGTCCAGAGTTGAATGCTCACCATCAAAATTGTAGACAAATTAGAATTCAACTCCTGCATCTCCTGGTAACTTGACATAGAATTGTGTGAGGGTCAGTATCTTTGGGAGTCAAAACACTAGAGTTCACAAATGAAGAGAAAGAAACCTAAATCAACCCAATACAGAGACCACTGTCTGAGATGGAACACACTGCCACAAAAACAAACCAAAAACAAAACAAACAAACAAAAAAAAAACATGCACACAAGCGTGAATGTTTCCAGAGGTTTTATGCTAGGAGAAGAGAAGCTGTAGAGAAGAAGATGAGTCAATGCCTTTTTCTTTCACCAAGCACTAAAGTTAATGCAAGTGTGCATCTATATTTCTTCGTTCAGAATTACTGTAAATGTTCTCTTGTGAAGAAATTACTCAGTCTGAAGATAATTATAGTTACACAGTCATTCAGGTGAATTAGTGCAGGCAAATGCAGCAGGCTCACCTCATCACTAACAGACACAAGGAGAATGTAGTGACTCCTATAAACACTGATCTGAAGCATCCTAGCCTGAACAGCAGCAACAGTATCTGCTCAGATAGCAGATGTGTATGCCATGCTTGAAGCTAATTATTTCTACAGGGTGACAGTATGATAGTGATTAAAAATATATATTAATATATATGGTATATTAGACCTATAAATATATCTTCCCTGATTTATTTGGTCTGAGCTCATCTATAAATTGTCTGGCTTCTGAAGGAAAATGGCAAAATTGTCTTGCATGTAGAGGGATAGATTTCAAGTTAAATCAGTGGCTACAACAAAAATCTAAATGAATGACAGACTGAAGAGCTCAAACAAAGCACATTGCAATACACAAATAACGGAGGGCACACATACATCTTGAACAGATACCAAACCTGAGATCTAGATAGAAGAAAAAAAGTGTTCAGATTATACTTTTCTTCTGAGAAACAACGAATAAGAAGAGCATTATAGCAGAGTAGTGGTTAGATGTGCAACACATGTTATTCAACCATGAATTTGAGTAATAATGAACTTGTAGTCCATTTCAAGACAACAAGCAAAAATAATTGTCTTCCCCAGCTATCTGCATTGTAAGTTAAATTTCTTGGAAGAATTTGTTAGTTTCCTCAAGGTGAAGAAAAAAATAAAAATCAAGAAAGTACACAAGAACAAAGCATCACAGAAAACCAAAAAAGGATCATATCAGACCTTTCACAGAGAAAAAGGAGGTCTGCTAATCCATTTGATTTTTAAAACACCATTAGTAGTTTTAATGCTGTCCTTCCAAAACATGTATAAACATACATACATGTTTTAAAGGGTACTAGCAAAAACAAACAAAAA
>NW_023303926.1:0-3620 GCF_011077185.1 Oxyura jamaicensis
CCCCCCCCCCGTCCCTCTGCCGCCCGCTCCCTTCCAGCAAGGGATGCTGGTGGTCCCCGTCGTGGCCAACCTGGGCCCCCTGGAGAACCTGAAGCTGTCCCCAAACCCCGATGAGGTGGGTGACCTCGTGCCGAGGGGGTGGGGGGGGAGGGCACAGGCACTCCGGACCCCCTTCCATCCCCATCCCCCTGCGTGTCCCCGTCCCCGCAGGTGGCGGAGACCTTCACGCTGCCGCTGGCCCACCTGCTGCGGGAGGAGAACCAGGGCTACACACATTTCCGCACCGGCGGCCGCTACGGCTACACCCTGCCCGTCTTCCTCAACGGCCCCCACCGCGTCTGGGGGCTCACGGCCATCATCACCGAGCTGACGCTGGAGCTGCTGGCTCCCGAGCGCTACCGCAGGAAGACCCACGTGCCTGGCCGCCGCCTGGCCGCCCCGCCACGTGGGGCCTGACCCACTCCCCCTCCCCGTTTTTGGGAGGAGACGGGGTGCCGCCTGCCCTTCGCAGCTCGCCAGGGGGGTTCTGCCCCTTGGTTTGGTTTGTTTTTTTTTTGGGGCGCGTGGGGCTCAGCCCTGCCACGCGCTCGCGGAGAGGCGGCAGCCCCGGAGCTATTGCCCACTCCATGCTGCTGCCAGCCTGTGACGACACTGTGATTGTAGTAAAAAGCCATGTTTTAAACCACTTACACCACAGCCTCCGGCTCGCTGGTGCAGGTAAGAGACCTCCCCGGTGCCAGGGAGCTGCTTGGCTCAGGGACCCGGGGAGAGGAAGGGAACTGGGGGCTTGTGGAGAGCCAGGACCTCCCCCGGGGGTTTCCCTGCCCTTGGGCAAGCCTGGCCACATCTCCCTTTTCCAGGGAACCCCTGCTCCTGATTTTATGACCGCAGCCTCCTCCTGCGTCCCCCCAAAGCAGAGAGAGGAGCCTGTGAGCACAGCAGCGTTTATTAAGGAGCCCCCAACAGTGGCGAGAAGCCCCTCGCCCCACGAAGCCCCCCAGGCAGGGAAGCGCGGTGCCACCCCGTCCTCCACCGCTGCCTCCTCACGCCGAGGCCGCTCGAGCTTTGGCCTCCCCGAAGCGCCGCATCCTGTCCTCCAGCTCCGGGCGAAAGTGGCGGATTAGGCCCTGGGGAGAGCAAACGAGGCGGAGTTAACGGGGCAGGGCATCAACCACCACCAAAATCCCCCCCCAAAGCCCGCTCCCGGCCCCAGAGCCCGCACCTGCACGGGCCAGGCGGCGCCGTCGCCCAGGGCGCAGATGGTGTGGCCCTCGATCTGCTTGCTGATCTCCCACAGCGCGTCGATCTCAGCCACCTGCGCGTCGCCCCGCACGAAGCGCGCCATCACTTTGTTCATCCAGTCCACGCCTGCGGGGAGGGGAAGGCGGTGAGGGCCCCCCAGTGCCGGCTGCTGCCCACCCCCCCCGTCTGTCCCGGCCCCGTGCGCTCACCTTCCCGGCACGGGGTGCACTGCCCGCAGCTCTCGTGCTTGTAGAACTCGATGAGGCGAGCGATGGCTTTGACGATGTCGGTCTGGGGAGGAAGGGGACAGTGAGAGCCCAGCGGGGGCAGGCGGGCAGCGGGGAGGGCTCGCCCCTTACCGATTTATCCATGACTATGACGGCGGCCGTGCCGAGCCCACTCTGTGCCTGCACCAGGGAATCGAAGTCCATCAGCACGGTCTCGCACACCGACTTGGGGAGCAGCGGGGTGGAGGAGCCCCCCGGGATGATGGCCAGAAGGTTGTCCCAGCCCCCGCGGACACCCCCTGCCAGAGAGGGGGGTTCAGGCTGAGCCGGGCGCGGCGGGGACGTCCCGCTCGGAGGAGGGCCGCGGCACTTACCCGCATGCTTCTCGATCAGCTCCTTCAGCGGCACCGACATCTCCTCCTCCACCGTGCAGGGGTGGTTGACGTGGCCGGAGATGTTGAAGAGCTTCGTCCCCGAGTTGCGCTCACGCCCGAAGCCGGCGAACCAGGCGCCGCCGCGCCGGCATATGGTGGGGGACACGGCCACCGTCTCCACGTTGGCCACCGTGGTGGGACAGCCGAAGACACCTGGAAGCGGTCGGGGCTGAGTGGCTGGGTGGTGCCAGAGCGCAACCGCGTCCCTACGGTGGGACAGCAGCCGGGCATTGCCCAGGGTCACTGCGTCGTGCTCAAGAGGGGCCGTTTGGTGGGGAACTGGGGTTTGTGCTGCCACGACTGGCACACCGGGGGCAGCTCGGGGACGTACCCACATCAGCAGGGAACGGTGGCTTCAGGCGAGGCTTGCCCTGCTTGCCCTCGATGGACTCGATCAGCGCCGTCTCCTCCCCGCAGATGTAAGCCCCGGCGCCCCTCACCACAAAGACATCAAAGGCGTACCCCGAGCCGCAGGCGTCCTTCCCCAGCAGCCCGGCCTCGTACGCCTCCCTGATGGCCACCTGTGGAGGGGACAGCGGGTGGGCACGGGGGAGACACGTCGGGGGCAGCGCCCCACCGGGCCCCCCGCCGCTCACCTGCAGGTTGGAGGCCTCGTTGTAGAACTCGCCGCGGATGTAGATGTAGGCGGCGCGGGCGCCCATGGCGCGGCCGGCCACCAGGCAGCCCTCCACCAGCTTGTGGGGGTCATGGCGCATGATCTCCCGGTCCTTGCAGGTGCCCGGCTCCCCTTCGTCCGCGTTCACCACCAGGTACTTGGGCCTGCCAGGAAGCGCCGTCAGTCCCCGGTACCGGCGCTCCGGGCGCGTGGCACCGCCTCCGACCCCCACCTGCCATCCGGGGGCTTGTTCATGAAGCTCCACTTGAGGCCGGTGGGGAAACCGGCGCCGCCACGGCCCCGCAGCCCCGACGCCTTGATCTCACCGAGGATCCAGTCGACGCCTTTCAGCAGGATCTCCTTCGTCTTGTACCAGTCGCCGCGACGCAGCGCGCCCTTCAGCCTGTGGGGGGGGGGGGCTGGTAACACCAGGAGGGGCCAGCACCCCCCAGCACCCCTTGGAGTCCCCCCAGCACCTCTCAGTCACCCCCAGCACCCCCCCCCAGCACCCCTTGGGCCCCATCCGGCACCCCTCCTGCATCCCCCGGAGCCCCTCCCAGCACCTCCAACCGCCCCCCAGCACCCCTGGGACCCCCCCAGCCCCCCGCCCCCACCGCCAGTCGTGCCGCCCGTAGAGGTTGGTGAAGATGCGGTCCTCATCCCGCAGCGAGCCGAACTGCGTCTTCTTGGGCGCCGTCTGCGGGGAGAGCGGGCTCAGCACCGGCACCGGGCCCGGTACGGGTCCGGGTTCGGGCCCGGCTCCCGGTGCCGGCACTCACCGAGAAGGCGGCGGCGTGGAGGCGGCGCAGGGCCTGCAGCTGCCGCGCGGCCATGGCGGGGCTCGCCGCGGCCCCCTCCCGCCGTCACCTTCAGGCGCCCCCCGCCGGTGCGCGCGGCACTGACGTCAGCGGCGGGCGCCGGTGGCGCGCCGGTGACGTCACGGACCGGGCGCGGGGCGGGGGGCGCGGGGGGCTGCACCGGGACCGGCAGCGGCACCGGGACCCGCACCGGGGCCGCTCCCCGCGCTCCCTGCCCGCGGCGGGGCCGTGCCCGCGATGTCCCCGCGATGTCCCCGCGCTCGGAGCCCCCCGCCCCCCCCCC
>NW_023303927.1:0-1762 GCF_011077185.1 Oxyura jamaicensis
GGCCACAGCAACCCGAGCGGCGATGAATAATGGAGGGGCCGGGCCGGTGTCCCCTTTCCTGGCTTGGGGACAAGGCTGGGGGGACACAGGGACATCAAACAGCCGGGCAGAGGGCACTGGGGTGGGTGGGCATCAGGAGCGTCGGGCACTGGGGTGGTGGCTGGCACCAGGATGCCGTTCTTTACTGGGATGGCTGTGCACCAGGATGGATGGGAACTGGGATGCCGTTCCTTACTGGGATGGGTGGGCCCCAGCAGGTACCGGTGTGCTGGTGGGCACTGGGATAGGGCCCACTGGTCCCAGTGGGACGGGGAAGGGGAGGCGTGGAGGCACCCGTCCCTCCCCATCGCCTGCCGGGGCGCACCCAGCGCCCCCGAAGCCGCAGCACCCCGTTATCTCCCAACGCCCCAGCTGTTTCCAGCTGTGCGGGGAACCCTTGCCCCAACAGGGACAGCGCCCGCGCCCTACGCCGCAGCGGTGTGAATTATTGAGGCGGGTAGGAGCATGGCCCCGGCCTTCCTCTGCCTCTTCCTCGTCCCCTTGGGCCAGTGCCAGAGGGTGGGACGGCTCCGGTTTCTGCCAAGTCACGGCGCGGGGACCTCGGTGGCGTCACGTGGGTGCCGGGCGGCCCTTAAGGTGCGCGGGCAGCGGGCGGGCAGGCAGCAGATCCGGAGCGCACCCGCAGCCATGAGCGTCCCCGTCGCCAAGTCCTTCTATGACCTGAGCGCCACCTCCTTGCAGGGGGAGAAGGTGGACTTCAACGTCTTCCGGGGCCGCGTGGTCCTCATCGAGAACGTGGCGTCGCTCTGAGGCACCACGGTGCGGGACTACACCCAGCTCAACCAGCTGCAGGCTCGCTACCCGCGGCGGCTGGTGGTGCTGGGCTTCCCCTGCAACCAGTTTGGCTACCAGGTAGGTGCCCAGCATGGGTGGGGGGGGTCAGGGGGGGCACAGAGCCCAGCGCTCGGGACAGCGGCGGCACAACCCTGGTGTCCCCTTCCCCGTCCCAGGAGAACGGCACCAACGAGGAGATCCTCAACTGCCTCAAGCACGTGCGGCCGGGGGGCGGCTTCGAGCCCAACTTCACCCTGTTCCAGAAGTGCCAGGTGAACGGGCAGGACACCCACCCTGTCTTCGCCTACCTGAAAGCCCACCTGCCCGCCCCGGTGGACGAGCCCGACCACCTGATGACCGAGCCCCGCTTCGTGGTGTGGAGCCCCGTGCGGCGCTCCGACATCTCCTGGAACTTCGAGAAGTTCCTGGTGGGCCCCGAGGGGGAACCTTTCCGCCGCTACAGCCCCCGCCTGCCCACCGCCCAGCTGGAGACCGACATCCAGCGCCTCCTCAAGCTGGCCAAGTAGGGCTGTCCCCCCCCCGGGGACGGCCCCAGCCCTCCGCCGGGTGACGGCCCCCTCTGAAACCCCCGCAGGGAGGGGGCCCGATGTGGCGGCGAGCCGGGGCCACCGGGGTGGTGGGCGCCCAGACGGGGTCGGCTGCAATAAAGGAGCAGGAGGCAGCACCCGAGCACTCCCCGTTTGTGTCCCCCCAGCCCCAGCGCACGGCGGGCGGTTGGGGCCGGGGAGCAGCTGCGCGGGGTGGATAAGAGCCAGGCACGGTTGCAGCCCCACCCCGGGGTGGGGGGGGGCACAATTTTTGGCAGCCCCAAGGTGAGGGTGTGCCGCCTGCCCTGCCCTGCCCGCCCCAGGAATGTGCACCCCTGAGCAGGGCGGGGGGGCACTGCAGTGCTGGGGGGGGGGGGGGG
>NW_023303928.1:0-3332 GCF_011077185.1 Oxyura jamaicensis
CGGAGCAGCGGGTTTGGGGCTTCTCCTGCCCGTCCCCTCCTGTCCCCTCAGTGTCTGGACGCCAGCCGCCCCTGGCTCTGCTACTGGATCCTGCACAGCCTGGAGCTGCTGGAGGAGCCCATTCCCCAGGCGGTCGCCTCTGAGTAAGTCACCCCCGGTTCCTGCGGGGCGTCGGGGGGCCCGGCCACCTCGGTGCTGACACCGGGAGCACCCCCCCCCCCCCCCCCCCGAGCTGGGTCCGACCCACAGCTGCTCCTTGTGCGCCCACGTGAGCCCGGAGGTGCCTGCTCCCGTGTCCGCCGAGCGCAGCCAGGGCCACCTCCCACTGTCCCCGTGGCCCTGGCGCCAGCACAAAAGTGCTTTGTGTCCCTCGGGGCTGTCAGTGCCGCCCGTTCTTGCTGGCCGGCACAGCTCGTGCTGTCTCGTGACAGAGGGGAGAGGTAAGGGACCTGGCTTCAACCTCCCGGGGGGGGCGCAGGCTGTCCCCTTCTCCCAGGTTCTCCCTCGCTCAGGTGGGGGATTTCCCCGTGTCACGAGCAGGTTGGAATCCTCTGGAAGCCCCTGGGGACGTTCAGCCGGGTCCGAAGCCCCTCGCTGCTGGGGGAAGCGCTGAGGAGGGCTCTGTCCGCTCAGGGGAGGTCTCGGTGCCACCGCCAGCTCCTGCCGTCACCCGCGGTGGCTCGTCCTCCTGCCCGCCCCACCTTGGTGGCCGTTTTGGGGCCCCCTCCCCAGCTGTTCCCTTTGTCCCCGCAGCGTCTGCCAGTTCCTGAGTCGCTGCCAGAGCCCCCAGGGCGGCTTCGGGGGGGGCCCCGGCCAGCACCCCCACCTCGCCCCGACCTACGCCGCCGTCAACGCGCTCTGCATCATCGGCACGGAGGAGGCGTTCGGCGTCATCGACAGGTACAGCGGGGGGCCGGCACAGCGCGGGGGCTGCAGCGGGGTGGGGGCCGGCTCCGTGCTGCCCCTCGTACCCGCGTCCCGCAGGAAGAAGCTCCTGGAGTACCTGCACGCGCTCAAGCAGCCCGACGGCTCCTTCCTCATGCACATCGGCGGCGAGGTGGACGTGAGGTGGGTGAGCGCCGCGGGGGATGAGGCACCTGCCCCGCAGCGGGTCTCTGCCCCCCACCGCAGCGCGGGGCGAGCCCCGCGGAGCCCCCAGGGCTGGGGACGGGGCGGGCGCCTGCCGCAGCCCCGAGCCCGCTTCTCCCGCAGGAGCGCCTACTGCGCCGCCTCGGTGGCGTCGCTCACCAACGTCCTCACGCCCGCGCTCTTCGCCGGGACGGCCGAGTGGATCGCGAGGTGAGGAGCCGGCCGAGGGGACGCAGGGGGACGGTGTGTGCCCCCTCCCCGGCCACGGCTGCCATCCTCAGCGTCGCCCCCGCGCAGGTGCCAGAACTGGGAGGGCGGCATCGGCGGGGTGCCGGGCATGGAGGCCCACGGCGGGTACACCTTCTGCGGCGTGGCGGCGCTGGTCATCCTGAAGAAGGAGCACCTGCTGAACCTCCGCAGCTTGCTGGTGAGCGCTGGGGGGGCCCCGGGGTGCCGGGCGGGGGTGTCCCCGTCCTCGCAGTGCCACCCGCTCCCCTCTGTCCCCTGCAGCACTGGGTGACCGGCCGGCAGATGCGCTTCGAGGGCGGCTTCCAGGGCCGCTGCAACAAGCTGGTGGACGGCTGCTACTCCTTCTGGCAGGCCGGGCTGCTGCCCCTGCTGCACCGCGCGCTCCACGCCCGGGGTGAGTTGGCGGGGGGTCACCGGCTTCGCCTGCTTCCCAAAAGTGGCTGCGGGGAGGGGAGGAACGGGCGAGTTTCAGCAAGGAAACGAAGTGCGGGACAACTGGAGGGTGCGGCAGGCACGGGAGGGACCTGGTGGGCTTCCCTCAAGGCTTTTTTTGGGGCAGAAAAGGGGCTTCTGGGCAAATGTGCTGGTGTTTCCCGGGGCGGGGGAGACTTGCTCTCATCTGAGCCCCCCAGGCGTTTCACTGCCCGCCTTGTTCCCCCAGACGACGCGGCGCTCAGCATGGCGCGCTGGATGTTCGACCAGTCGGCGCTGCAGGAGTACATCCTCCTGTGCTGCCAGTGCCCGGCCGGCGGGCTGCTCGACAAGCCGGGCAAGTGAGTACCGAGGGAGGGGCGGCCTCGTGCCCCCAGCCCCCCCAGCTCAGCGCCCCCGGGTTCCCCCCGCCAGGTCCCGGGACTTTTACCACACCTGCTACTGCCTGAGCGGGCTGGCCATCGCCCAGCACTTCGGCAGCGGCGACCTCCACCACGAGGTGGTCCTGGGCGTCCCCGAAAACCGCCTGGTAGGTGCCGGCATCCCCGGGCGGGGGGAAGGCTGCAGGGCCGGGGGCGTTCCTCTGCCGGGCCTGGCTCAGGCGCCTTCTCCTCCGCTCCGGCAGCAGCCCACGCACCCCGTCTACAACATCGCCCCGGAGAAGGTGGTGAAGGCGGTGATGCACTTCTTGCAGCAGCCCGTGCCCAGCCTGGAGGCGGCGGGGTAAGGGCCCCGCTCCCCTGGGACGGCGCGGCCGAGCAGAGCGAGGTCCTCAGGGTGCTAGCCATACCAAAAAACGGCCGGCCGCCGCCCTCCCCGCGGGAGCCGAGGGCGCCGCAGGTGGCGTGGCACTAATAAAGCAGAGCTGACACCCGCCCTCGGCTGTGCGCGGGGTGAGTAGGAGCACGGCGCGGAGCTGCCCCCGGGGGGGACGCGGGGTTCCCAGCCCCGACCCCGGGTGCGCAGGGAGCTGCTCCCCCCCCCTCCCCGCCTCCTGCGGCCCCAAGAACACGCGGCCACCACGGGGAAGGATAAAATAAGTTTTTTTGTTTTTATTATTTATAGTCTTATAGTAAAGGGAAGCCTTAACTTGCAAGACAACTCTGGGCAGTATGTACAACATACTTTAGATCCATGGAATGAACGGCGTTAAGAGGGGGACGGGGTCGCCTACGGGGACGGTTCAGAAAATGACACAGAGGTGGGAGGGGGGCTCGGGGATGCGAGGGGAGGGGAGGGGGGGGGACGGGGAAGGACACACACGCAGACCACCCAGCCCGAGCCCTGCAGCTCTGTGCCGTGGAGGGCGGTGGGCGCCGTCCCCGCGGCGCGGCGGGGGCCAGGTGGAATTGCACACGCAGGAAATAAATAGCGAGCCCCCCCCCGGCGCTGGCCGGAGGGCAGGGGCCCCCACGGGCGGGTGGGGGACGGGGGCTGCCCGTCTCCTGCACAGCCTCGCTCTCAGCTCTGGGCTGCAGTGGTCCCTGGGTATAAATAGAAATGCTCATATAAAATCGAAGAGGGGGGGCGTGGAGAGGGGCTCGCTAGCGGCGGGGGGCGGT
>NW_023303929.1:0-1970 GCF_011077185.1 Oxyura jamaicensis
TCCCAGTGTCCCCCATGTCCCCCATGCCCTGATCCCAGTGTCCCCCAATGCTCTAATCCCCACATCCCCCCATGCCCTAACTCCCACAGCCCCCTGTCCCCCTGTCCCCAATACATCACCCCCATGGGACTGCTCCCACATCCCCAACACCTCCCATCCCCCCCTGTCCCCCCCATGTCCCCATGCCCCCCCCGCCACCCCCCCGGGCCCTGCCCCACCTTCTTGAGGCCGACGCAGAAGCGCCTGAAGACCTCCTTCATGTTGCCCCCCTTCTCCATGGAGATGACGCGGAGGTGGTCCTCCTCATTCACCCACACCAGGAAGGTCTTGTTGTCATTGTGCCTGCGGGGGGGGGGGGACACACCCTCAGCACCCCCCACGCCTTCGGGTGCCCCCCTCCCCCCCAAAACACACCCAGCCCCCACCCACCTCCCCGCTTTTTGGGACGCCCCCAAACCTTGGGGTCCCCTTCCAGCCCCCCAGCAGGGGACGCGGGTGGGTCTGGGGGGGGGGTGCCCCCCCCAGGCCGGGTGCCCCCCCCCGGGTGCCCACCAGATGCCGCGGGCGTCGGGCCAGTCGCGGGCCATGCCCGAGGCCAGCAGCAGGGGCGAGACGGGCTTGTCGAAGAGGAAGTGGTCGTCGATGAGCTGCTGCTGCTCCTGCTCCGTCATGGCCTTCAGCGGGTAGTAGCGCCCCTTGAACTCCCCCTCCAGGCTGTTCAGGGCTGCGGGGAGGGGTCAGGACACGCCCACGCCACGCCCGGCCACGCCCGGCCACACCCACGCCACGCCCGGCCACGCCCGGCTTTGCCCGCTCGCCCAACAGCCTCGCCCTGTGCCCACAAACCCCGCCCCAACGCCCAGAGGCCACGCCCATAGCTCGAAGGCCACGCCCCCGTGCCTGCAAACCACGCCCCCAAACAGCCCAGGTGTGGCCGCACCCGTGAGTCACACCCACAAGCCACGCCCACAAACCATAATAGCCACGCCCCTATGGCTGCAAGACACGCCCCACAGCTGTCCCTGGCATGCCCACACCCAGAGGCCACGCCCACACCCAGAGGCCACGCCCACGAGCCAACACACATGCCTGCAAACCACGCCCACAAACAGAAGCCACGCCCCGTGCCTTAAAGCCACGCCCCCACCTGACAACTACCAGCTCACGCCTGCAAACCCCGCCCACACTCCAAGACCACGCCCCCTACGTGAAAGCCACGCCCACACCCAGAGGCCACGCCCACACCTGTGCCCTGACCTCCCCCCAGCCCTCTTGCTAAGCCACGGCCCCTCCCGCCCGACCACGCCCCTCCCGCCCGACCACGCCCCCTCCCGCCCGACCACGCCCCCTCCCGCCCGACCACGCCCCCTCACCGGTGACGGACAGCTTCTCGATGGCGCGCCGCTCCCCCCGGCTGCAGTGGGGGGGCAGGGAGTAGCCCTTGATGCTGCGCCCGGTGCGCACGCGGCTGCTCAGCACGTACTTGGGGTCCAGGTCCTCGCCCCCCTGCACGCGGCACCCGTCACGCGGGGGGGCTCACCTGGGTGACCCCCCCCGATCCCCAAACCCCCCCGATCCCCAAATCCCCCCCCCCCATGTCCTCAAATCCCCCCCCATGGCCCCCCAATCCCCCCATGTCTCCAAATCCCCCCTGTCCCCCAATCCCCCCATGTCCCCAAATCCCCCCTATCCCCCAATTCCCCCATGTCCCCAAATCCCCCCCCCGTCCCCCAATCCCCCCCATGTCCCCCAAATCCCCCCCGTCCCCCAAATCCCCCCCGTCCCCCAATCCCCCCCATGTCGTCCAAATCCCCCCCATGTCCCCCAAATCCTCCCCATGTCCCCAATCCCCCCCATGGCCCCCCAATCCCATGGCCCCAAATCCCCCCCATGTCCCCCAATCCCCACTCCATGTCACCCCCCCACCCACATCCCATTGATCCTCTCCTCCCAAGCACCCCACATGCCCC
>NW_023303930.1:0-5460 GCF_011077185.1 Oxyura jamaicensis
CGGAGCAGCGGGTTTGGGGCTTCTCCTGCCCGTCCCCTCCTGTCCCCGCAGTGTCTGGACGCCAGCCGCCCCTGGCTCTGCTACTGGATCCTGCACAGCCTGGAGCTGCTGGAGGAGCCCATTCCCCAGGCGGTCGCCTCTGAGTAAGTCACCCCCGGTTCCTGCGGGGCGTCGGGGGGCCCGGCCACCTGGGTGCTGACACCGGGAGCACCCCCACCCCCCCCCCCCGAGCTGGGTCCGACCCACAGCTGCTCCTTGTGCGCCCACGTGAGCCCGGAGGTGCCTGCTCCCGTGTCCGCCGAGCGCAGCCAGGGCCACCTCCCACCGTCCCCGTGGCCCTGGCGCCAGCACAAAAGTGCTTTGTGTCCCTCGGGGCTGTCAGTGCCGCCCGTTCTTGCTGGCCGGCACAGCTCGTGCTGTCTCGTGACAGAGGGGAGAGGTAAGGGACCTGGCTTCAACCTCCCGGGGGGGGGCGCGGGCTGTCCCCTTCTCCCAGGTTCTCCCTCGCTCAGGTGGGGGATTTCCCCGTGTCACGAGCAGGTTGGAATCCTCTGGAAGCCCCTGGGGACGTTCAGCCGGGTCCGAAGCCCCTCGCTGCTGGGGGAAGCGCTGAGGAGGGCTCTGCCCGCTCAGGGGAGGTCTCGGTGCCACCGCCAGCTCCTGCCGTCACCCGCGGTGGCTCGTCCTCCTGCCCGCCCCACCTTGGTGGCCGTTTTGGGGCCCCCTCCCCAGCTGTTCCCTTTGTCCCCGCAGCGTCTGCCAGTTCCTGAGTCGCTGCCAGAGCCCCCAGGGCGGCTTCGGGGGGGGCCCCGGCCAGCACCCCCACCTCGCCCCGACCTACGCCGCCGTCAACGCGCTCTGCATCATCGGCACGGAGGAGGCGTTCGGCGTCATCGACAGGTACAGCGGGGGGCCGGCACGGCGCGGGGGCTGCAGCGGGGTGGGGGCCGGCTCCGTGCTGCCCCTCGTACCCGCGTCCCGCAGGAAGAAGCTCCTGGAGTACCTGCACGCGCTCAAGCAGCCCGACGGCTCCTTCCTCATGCACATCGGCGGCGAGGTGGACGTGAGGTGGGTGAGCGCCGCGGGGGATGAGGCACCTGCCCCGCAGCGGGTCTCTGCCCCCCACCGCAGCGCGGGGCGAGCCCCGCGGAGCCCCCAGGGCTGGGGACGGGGCGGGCGCCTGCCGCAACCCCGAGCCCGCTTCTCCCGCAGGAGCGCCTACTGCGCCGCCTCGGTGGCGTCGCTCACCAACGTCCTCACGCCCGCGCTCTTCGCCGGGACGGCCGAGTGGATCGCGAGGTGAGGAGCCGGCCGAGGGGACGCAGGGGGACGGTGTGTGCCCCCTCCCCGGCCACGGCTGCCATCCTCAGCGTCGCCCCCGCACAGGTGCCAGAACTGGGAGGGCGGCATCGGCGGGGTGCCGGGCATGGAGGCCCACGGCGGGTACACCTTCTGCGGCGTGGCGGCGCTGGTCATCCTGAAGAAGGAGCACCTGCTGAACCTCCGCAGCTTGCTGGTGAGCGCTGGGGGGGCCCCGGGGTGCCGGGCGGGGGTGTCCCCGTCCTCGCAGTGCCACCCGCTCCCCTCTGTCCCCTGCAGCACTGGGTGACCGGCCGGCAGATGCGCTTCGAGGGCGGCTTCCAGGGCCGCTGCAACAAGCTGGTGGACGGCTGCTACTCCTTCTGGCAGGCCGGGCTGCTGCCCCTGCTGCACCGCGCGCTCCACGCCCGGGGTGAGTTGGCGGGGGGTCACCGGCTTCGCCTGCTTCCCAAAAGTGGCTGCGGGGAGGGGAGGAACGGGCGAGTTTCAGCAAGGAAACGAAGTGCGGGACAACTGGAGGGTGCGGCAGGCACGGGAGGGACCTGGTGGGCTTCCCTCAAGGCTTTTTTTGGGGCAGAAAAGGGGCTTCTGGGCAAATGTGCTGGTGTTTCCCGGGGCGGGGGAGACTTGCTCTCATCTGAGCCCCCCCAGGCGTTTCACTGCCCGCCTTGTTCCCCCAGACGACGCGGCGCTCAGCATGGCGCGCTGGATGTTCGACCAGTCGGCGCTGCAGGAGTACATCCTCCTGTGCTGCCAGTGCCCGGCCGGCGGGCTGCTCGACAAGCCGGGCAAGTGAGTACCGAGGGAGGGGCGGCCTCGTGCCCCCAGCCCCCCCAGCTCAGCGCCCCCGGGTTCCCCCCGCCAGGTCCCGGGACTTTTACCACACCTGCTACTGCCTGAGCGGGCTGGCCATCGCCCAGCACTTCGGCAGCGGCGACCTCCACCACGAGGTGGTCCTGGGCGTCCCCGAAAACCGCCTGGTAGGTGCCGGCATCCCCGGGCGGGGGGAAGGCTGCAGGGCCGGGGGCGTTCCTCTGCCGGGCCTGGCTCAGGCGCCTTCTCCTCCGCTCCGGCAGCAGCCCACGCACCCCGTCTACAACATCGCCCCGGAGAAGGTGGTGAAGGCGGTGATGCACTTCTTGCAGCAGCCCGTGCCCAGCCTGGAGGCGGCGGGGTAAGGGCCCCGCTCCCCTGGGACGGCGCGGCCGAGCAGAGCGAGGTCCTCAGGGTGCTAGCCATACCAAAAAACGGCTGGCCGCCGCCCTCCCCGCGGGAGCCGAGGGCGCCGCAGGTGGCGTGGCACTAATAAAGCAGAGCTGACACCCGCCCTCGGCTGTGCGCGGGGTGAGTAGGAGCACGGCGCGGAGCTGCCCCCGGGGGGGACGCGGGGTTCCCAGCCCCGACCCCGGGTGCGCAGGGAGCTGCTCCCCCCCCTCCCCGCCTCCTGCGGCCCCAAGAACACGCGGCCACCACGGGGAAGGATAAAATAAGTTTTTTTGTTTTTATTATTTATAGTCTTATAGTAAAGGGAAGCCTTAACTTGCAAGACAACTCTGGGCAGTATGTACAACATACTTTAGATCCATGGAATGAACGGCGTTAAGAGGGGGACGGGGTCGCCTACGGGGACGGTTCAGAAAATGACACAGAGGTGGGAGGGGGGCTCGGGGATGCGAGGGGAGGGGAGGGGGGGGGGACGGGGAAGGACACACACGCAGACCACCCAGCCCGAGCCCTGCAGCTCTGTGCCGTGGAGGGCGGTGGGCGCCGTCCCCGCGGCGCGGCGGGGGCCAGGTGGAATTGCACACGCAGGAAATAAATAGCGAGCCCCCCCCCGGCGCTGGCCGGAGGGCAGGGGCCCCCACGGGCGGGTGGGGGACGGGGGCTGCCCGTCTCCTGCACAGCCTCGCTCTCAGCTCTGGGCTGCAGTGGTCCCTGGGTATAAATAGAAATGCTCATATAAAATCGAAGAGGGGGGGCGTGGAGAGGGGCTCGCTAGCGGCGGGGGGCGGTGGGGGCATCTCCTCGCGGTCCCCAGGCCCCCCCAAGTCCGTCGGGGCGCGGGGGGGCTGCGAGGCCGCAGTCCGAGAGCCCCGAGGAGAGAAGGACGAGTCCTTACGGGGCCGGCGGGCGGGCGCAGGCCCCGGCGCGGGGGCGGCAGCGGGGGGGGGCCTAGCTGGCCTCCATGCGCAGCTTCTTCCTGCTCTGCGGCTCCTCGGGCTCCGAATCGGAGCTGGAGTCGGAGCCGCCGTCGAAGGCGGAGATGGCGCTGCCCTTGGGGTTGGTGTAGAGGCTGTTGTCCGACGAGGGGTAGTTGGCCTGCAGCTGGGCGCTCGACCGGGCCTTCTCCAGGGCGCGCACTGCGAGGCAGGGCCGTGCTGTCACCCCGGGGGGTGCCACCACGCGTCCCCCCGAGCTCCCAGCGCGCAGCCCCGCTCACCTTGCTGCTCCAGCAGCGCGTTCTGTCGCTTGAGGTCGTCGATGTCCTGCTGGTGCGTGTGGTTTTTCCGGCGCATGTACTGGATGTACTCTGTGGCTTTGTCCAGGATTTGGGCCCGGGATGCCTGTAGCAATAGTGGGAAGCGGCAGGGGCAAAATAAAGACCTCGGCTCTGCAGGCTCTCCTGCCGCAGCAGTGGGGCTTTTGCCGCATGGAAGCAGAGCAGGCTGCCCCCTGCTCCTCTGGGGGACCCTACGCAGAGCCCCAGGGGGTGGGCACCCTGCAGGGGCCACGCTTCTGGGGACGCCAGCACCCTGGTGGCTGTGCTCACATTTCTGCCCCGGCCACGCCGTCGCCCTGCCCGTGCCAAGCCCTCGGCCGGGTGACGTTGGGCCGGGCGAGGCAGGATGAGGAAGCAAAGCCACCTGGGGGTGGGGGGGGGAGGGAGGGGAGCTGGGGCGGGCCCCCAAAAACGCCCCCCCCCCCCCAACCCTGCACCGCGCTCCACAACCTCACCTTCTCTCCCTGCAGGGAGGGCACGGAGTCCCGCAGGCTGTGGAAGCTGTCCTTGATGTGGTCCCGCCGCTTGCGCTCCAGCGCGTTGTGGTGGGCTCGTTTGTCTGCCTGCAGGGGGGGGAAGGACAGACAGACGGACACGGCGTGTGACCCGGGGTCACGGGGTGTGTGCGGGGAGGGGTCACGGGGCCGCCCCGGCAGCGCTTTCGGTTTCCCCGCGGCACAGCCCTGTGGGTGGCTTCCTGCTGCGGGGGGAAGCGCTGGAGCCTGCAGCGGAGCTGGGGGGCCCCGGCTGGGGGTGGCCCTAAAAGGGGGGGCAGCAGCTTTGCCACCCCCCTTACCCTCAGGAAGAAGAAGGCACAAACCCCTCATATCCCTCCTCAGTGAGACACCGCTCCACCCCCCCACAAGCCATGGCCCCACATCCCGTGCCCGCCCCCAGCCCCCAAACAGCCAGTGTTGTTTGTCACAGCCCCCCAGGCACAGCCACCCGTTGTGGGATCCCCTGAAAACAGACCCAGCGCCCCCAGGGACACAAACCCCATGGGTGCTCTCCCCACTCACCGCCCAACAATCAGTGTCCCCCCAAGAATCCCTGCACCCCCCCCCAACTAGCACAGCCCCCAGTTCCCCATAAACACCCCCCAAAACGCAGCCCCCAAAAGCATAGTCCCCAGATCCCCCCGCCCCCCAAACACCCCCCTGAGAACACAGCATCCAGATCCCCCCAGATACAGCCCCCAGATCCCCTCAAACGCTCCCCCAGATAACACAGCCCCAAGTTCCCCCCAATCCCAGACTCCCCCAGCCCACCCCAGTAGCAGATCCCCTAGATCCCCATAAATACCCCCAGGCCACCCACCTCCCCAGTACCACCCCCCCAGCCCCTCCCCAACAGCAGAGCCCCCAGCCCCCCCCCTCCAATAGCGGAGCCCCGATCCCCATGAACACCCCCCCAGATACTCCCACCCCCCTGATATCACCACCCAGGCCCCCTCCAACATCAGAGTCCCCAGACCCCTCCAAACACCCCCTAGACCCCCCGATACCGCCCCAGCCCCCCCAATACCTCCCCAGCCCCCTCCAACCCCCCCTAGTAACCCCCGGACCCCTTCAACCCCCCCCAACCCCTTCAACCCCCCCGAACCCCTCCAACCCCTCCCAATGCCCCCCAACACCCCCCCC
>NW_023303931.1:0-13632 GCF_011077185.1 Oxyura jamaicensis
CGTGCGGGCCGGGCCGGGCCGGGCCGGGCCGGGGCCGGGGCCGGGGCCGGGGCCGGTCTGACGGCGGTGCCCGCAGGCGCTGCCCCCCGCCGCCATGCTCATCAAGGAGTACCACATCCTGCTGCCCATGAGCCTGGAGGAGTACCAGGTGGCTCAGCTCTACATGATCCAGGTGCGGCCGGGCCCGGCGGGGAGGGCACCGGCACCGTGTGGGGACACCGGGACGGCACCGAGATGGGGGCCGGGGGGGGGCCGGGACCGTGTGGGGACACAGGGATAGTGCCAAGATGAGGGTCCGGGGCGACACCGGGACCGTGTGGGGACACCGGGATGGCACCGAGATGGGGGCCGGGGGGGTCTTGGGGGACACCGGGATCGTGTGGGGACAATGGGGCAGCACCGAGATGGGTGCTGGGGGGGCAGGGGGGACCGGGGGGACACCGGTGCTGTGTGGGGACACCGGGACAGTGCCAGGATGGGGGTCTTGGGGGGTTGGGGGGAACACCGGTGCCGTGTGGGGATACGGGGACAGCACCGAGATGGGGGGCCGGGGGGGGGGGGGGGGGGGGGGGCGCGGGGCCCCGCCCGGGGGGCCCCCCGGCGCCGCGGGGGGGCGGAGGGGGTTTGTGGTTGGGGAAGGATGTGGGGGACCTGCGTGCGGTGAGGTGCTGGGTTTTGGGGTGTGGGGGCTTACCCAGCCCTCGCCCCGCAGAAGAAGAGCCGGGAGGAATCGAGCGGCGAGGGCAGCGGGGTGGAGATCCTGGCCAACCGGCCCTACAGCGATGGCCCCGGCGGCAGCGGCCAGTACACCCACAAGATCTACCACGTGGGCTCGCACATCCCCAGCTGGTTTCGGGCCCTGCTGCCCAAGGCTGCGCTGCAGGTGGAGGAGGAGTCCTGGAACGCCTACCCCTACACCCGCACCAGGTGGGACCTCGGGGGGAACGCGGGCTGGGCTTTCGGGGTGCCTGCCGGGCTCAGCCCCAGCCTTGCACCTCCCGCAGGTACACCTGTCCCTTTGTGGAGAAGTTCTCCATCGAGATCGAGACGTATTACCGGCCAGATGGAGGCCAGCAGACCAATGTCTTCAACCTGAGCGCAGCTGAGAAGAGGCAGAGGATTTTGGGTGCGTAAGGCAGGGGTGCTGTCGCCACAGCCTAGCAGCATCCAACGCCTGCCGGGGTCCCCGTGCAGCTCTCCTGGGGCTGGCTGCACCGCAGAGCCCCAGGGGTTCAGCCTCTCACCGGGCAGCCCAGCGAGAGGCTCAGTGCCTGCAACGCGATGGGTTTTGCTCCCTCCTCTGGCCCTTGTGTCATGGGAGCAATCTGGGGGGGGGGGACGGACCCTGAAAGGAGAAAGGCACCTGTTCCCCAAGCACCCTGCCCAGTCTGGTGGCAGCACCGTTAAGCAAGAGTCTGTGTTAGAAACATTCTGGGGGATGATTTCATTTCCTGCCCCCTCGCCTTGCCTGTGTGTGTCTTTGTAGCTCTCCCCAGTGCCAGGCTTCTCCCCCGTCCCGTGTGGTCTGGCACAGCTTTGCCCCTCTCGTGGCGTGAGTGGGAACTTGCACCGGGCTCTGGGCAGGGTGTTTTGGATCGCCTGGAGGAGGGGGAGCTGGGAAAGCGTGTCCCCATTTCCCCCCCTCGCTGCCCTGCTTCTCCTGCTCCCCAGAGCTTTGCTGGGCATTGCTCTCTGGTCCCAGCCCCTCTGCGCTGGCTGAGGGCAGAGCTGGGGGTCCAGGGCAGATTCACCCCCCCCGGGGGCAGATTTGTCCCCGCTGCTGCCTGCTCCTGTTCCCGGCGGTGTCGGTGCGGTCGTTTTAGGCACTGGAGTACAGCGCGTCACGCTCTGCTCTTAAAATGGAGGCCTAAAATAGGCACTCGGAGGAAATGATTCATCTGACCTATTTCTCTCATTGGTTCTTGCAGCACTGGGGATGTCCGGCTGGGACGCTGGTGGTGCAGGCCTGGGGGGGACAAATTTTATCCCTGCCACCACCAAGCAGCAACCGGGGCTGAGGGGACAGTGGGCAGGGCACGGCCCCTGCCTGATTTCCCCCCCGGACCCAGTCCCGTGAGCTTCCAGCCCTTCCTCGAGGAGCACGGGGCCGCTGCGGACCCCGGGAGGGATTTTCTTTGCCAGCTCTCGCTCCCAGCCCGGAGTCTTGTAGCGCCTCGGATGTAAAATCCCCTCTCACGTTTCAGAGGGCGGCTGGCAGCAGAGCGAATGCCAGGGCTGCCGGGGCCG
The DNA here is from genome assembly GCF_011077185.1 of Oxyura jamaicensis. Lineage (NCBI taxonomy): Eukaryota > Metazoa > Chordata > Aves > Anseriformes > Anatidae > Oxyura > Oxyura jamaicensis. Next base: position 2,248 of record NW_023303931.1, read on the forward strand.
AGCTGGCCGCCTTGCCCCGCGAACCGCGCCGATAGCGGTGTCCTCGCGGGTTCCCTCCCAGCAAACAGACCCGCGGGGTTCTTGTGGGAACAACACGGGAATAACGCCGTCCCCGTGCCGTGATCCGAGCTGCTCCACGAGCTCGCTGGGCGCTGCTCTAAGGGCTGGTGCTGGCCCTGCTGCCACGGCACAGGGGGTGTCAGCGGGGACAGACAGCTCCGGGGCTGCGAGGTGTCGCTTTGCTCCTCGCCCCGTTTCTGGGGGAGGCAGCGAGCGGGGCTCCCCGCTGCACCACGCTGCCTGGTTTGGCCTCAATCTCAGCGCCCAGCCCCCTCGTCCCCCGGGTCACCCGAGCCTTCTCCCAGCTGCCAAATCTCCTCGCTAATGCGCCTAAGTGTGTCAGCCCGGCTCCCAGCCCCCCCGTGCCTGCCTGCGCCTCTTGCAGCCGCTCCTCGGGGCGCCGGATCCGGCCCTGGCATGGGGACGGGACGCCTCGAGTGCACCCAAAGGTGCTGTCGAGGTTACAGCCATGGAAGGTGCTCGCTGGCACTGCCAGTGTGAGCGCACGGTGCGTGGAAATAATTTGCAGGGTGCCCCCGGTCCTGTTTTTGTGCGTTTCTCTCCACTTTCCTCCCCTTTTCTTGCTCCTCTGAGCCTTGAGGGGTAACGAGTACCGCTCTCCTTCCTCTCCCCCAGACACCATTGACATCGTGCGTGACCCCATCTCCCCCGGGGAGTACAAGCCCGAGGAGGACCCCAAGCTCTACCACTCGGCCAAGACGGGCCGGGGGCCGCTGGGGGACGACTGGCTGGAGGCGGCCGCCGGCGGGCCCCTGATGTGCGCCTACAAGCTCTGCAAGGTGGAGTTCCGCTACTGGGGGATGCAGTCCAAGATCGAGCAGTTCATCCACGACGTCGGTGAGCGCGGGGCGGGATCAGCGCCCTGCCCGCGGGGGGAGCGGGTTTGGGACGCGGGCGCCGGGGCCACGCCGCGCTCGCTCCCCGCTCCCTGTCGCAGGCTTGCGCAAGGTGATGCTGCGCGCCCACCGCCAGGCCTGGTGCTGGCAGGACGAGTGGACAGACCTGACCATGGAGGACATCCGGCAGCTGGAGGAGGAGACGGCGCGGATGCTGGCGCAGAAGATGGCCAAGTGCGGCGAGGCCGAGGAGCCCCCCGCCGCTGGCCCCAGCCTCGAGGGGCGGCCAGAGCCGGGAGCTGCCGGCGGGCAGGAGGGTGCCGAGGCACCGGGCACGTCTGACGCCTCCCCCGACGATACCTTTGCCAAGCAGTGGTCCACGTCTTCCCGCTCTTCCTATTCTTCCCAGCACGGAGGTGAGAGAATGGGTCCTGCGTTGGGTGTGAGCAGGACCCCAGCCTCCCTGGGGACCCTCTTTCCTGGCCCTGGGGTGCAGGAGCAGCAGGGACCTGTGGGGGCTCGCTGCCCCGGGGGCTCTGAGCACTGACCCCGTGCTGGTGGCAGGGGGGGTGTCTCCTCAGAGCCTGTCCGAGTGGCGGATGCAGAACATTGCCCGTGACTCCGAGAACAGCTCCGAGGAGGAGTTTTTCGACGCCCACGGTATGGCGGAGCAGCCCCACGACTTGGGGTTCTGGTGGTGGGGAGCCTGAGCAGGGGCTGCTCCGGGTTTGCCCCACGGGGACCAGCGGGATGCCGGGGTGCGGGCTGCGCTTCGCCCACCCCACGGCCCCATCCCTGCCGCCACAGAGGACCTGTCTGACAGCGACGAAGTCTTTGCGAAGGAGATGACCAAGTGGAGCTCCAACGACTTCTTGGACACGCTGGAGCGGCCGGCAGAGCTGGACGAGGCTCTGGGTGAGCAGGGTGGGCACAGCCTGCCCGGAACTTGGGGGCTGACCCCCGTGTGGACGCCCTGCCTCGGCTCACCCGAGCCACGTGCTCACAGGGGACGGACCCAGCGCTGCCAAGGCAGATGGCGAAGGACTGGCGGCGGCTGGTTTCTCTGAGGTGTGTGCAGCCTCGTCCTGTCCCTCGTGCTCCCCGGCTGGGAACCCGGCGTGGGTGCAGACGGGACCTCTCTCCTTCCTGCAGGGCGGCTCGGCCGAGAGCACGGCGCAGGCGTGCCGGATCCACGCGCTCTTCCTCATCCTCCACAGCGGCAACATCCTGGACCAGGGGGTGGGCGAGCCGGGCTCCAAGCAGGCGGACGTGCAGACGCTGGCGGCCACCTTCGACGCCGTCACCCGCGTCCACTTCCCCGAGGCGCTGGGGCACGTGGCGCTGCGCCTGGTGCCCTGCCCGCCCATCTGCGCCGCTGCCTACGCCCTCGTCTCCAAGTGAGGATGGCGGCACGGCGTGCCGGGGCTGTGGGGTGAGAGGGGGCTTTCCCCACGCAAACCGTTCCCGGGAGGGGACGTGGGGAGGTGATGGGCTCAGAGAGGGGGCTCTTCTTCTCTTGGTGTGGCATCTGGAGAAGCGAGTGTCGTGCGATGGCTTGGGGAGGCCGGGGCAGCCCTGCTCACCCGCTCTCCGTGCCCCTTTCAGGCTCAGCCCCTACAGCCACGACCGGGACAGCCTGTCCAGCAGCCAGGACCACATCCCGCTGGCGGCCCTCCCGTTGCTGGCCACCTCCTCGGGGAGCTACCAGCACGCCGTGGGCACCGTCATCACCCGCGCCAACCAGGCGTACAGCACCTTCCTGCACTCCGGCGAGGGCGCCGGCTTCTGCGGCCAGGTGAGAGGGGCGGGGAGCTCGGGGGAAGCTTCACCCTGGGTTCCAGCTGGGGCTTGGCTCCCACCGGGGACATTTTCGGCCCGGACAGCATGCTGTCCGCAGGTGGTGCTGCTCGGGGACTGCGTTGGAGGCATCCTGGGCTTCGACGCGCTGTGCCAGAGCCGGGCGGGCGCAGGGGGCAGCCGGAGCAGCAGCCGCCGTGGCAGCCTGGTGGGTGCCCGTGTCTTCAGGCCATCGGTGTTGGCAGTGGCTCAGCAGCAGCCAGTCACTCGCTGATATTTTTCTCTCCTCCTGCAGAGCACGGAGCCCATCTCCCCCGAGCTGTGTGGCGGCAGGGACCCGCTGGCTGACGGGGCGGATGGAGCAGCAGGGTCAGGCCAGGCCAGCCCCGAGCCGGGTGTGCAGGGGGACAGCCAGCATCCCAGCTCCTCGTGCAGGTGAGAGCAAGGGGGACAGTCAGCAGCGCCACCCCCTGTCCCCGTGGGAGTGCTAAAGGCATCCAGGCAATCTTACACTCTATGCAAAGGGTGAACGGGGCTGCAGTGGGCACAGCTCTGGCTTTCCCGTGCCCACTGGCTCTGCTGTTGCAGCCTGCAGCCCAGTGAGGCCCCGCTGGAGGCAGAGGCATCGCGAGGCAATTCTGCAGCGCTGGATGGGGCGGAGGGCACCAGTACCCGCCTTGACTTTAAGGTATCCGGCTTCTTCCTCTTCGGCTCCCCGCTGGGGCTGGTGCTCGCGCTGCGCAAGACCGTCATGCCCGCTCTGGATGGTGAGGACCCCCTCTGGCTGCGGTGTGAGCCCCCAGGCCTCCCTGCGGGGCTTGAGCCCTTCTCCTGCGTTGTGTTCCCCCTTGCTCTGTGCAAGTCTGAATCCCCCAGCCCTCCTGAAACAGCTCTGCTTAGGTTTGGGCCCCTTGCGTGCCCTGGCTCTGGGGGTCTTGGTGTTGGCATGTGCCTGAGTGTGCCCCTTCCTGCCCCGTGCCAGCCCAGCCTGTCCCACGGCATCACAGGCTGTCACTGGCATCCCGGGTTTGTCTCCCTAGCCTTTCCTGCCTCTGGGTACTGCTTTCTCCTCCCTGGGCGCCGCGCTCCCCCCTCCTACCCCATCCCTGCCGTGCTCCTGGCAGCCCCGACCCCCTCTCTCTCTGCCCCAGTGGCCCAGCTGCGTCCCGCCTGCGAGCAGATCTACAACCTCTTCCACGCGGCCGACCCCTGCGCCTCCCGCCTGGAGCCCCTCCTGGCCAAAGCCTTCCACGCCGTGCCGCCGCTCAGCGTGCCCCGCTACCAGAAGTACCCCCTGGGCGACGGCACCTCCTCCCTGCTGGGTGAGCGGCCCCGCTGCCGGTCCGGTCCCGGGTTCTTGAGGGGGGTCCCCAGGGGGGCTCTGGGTGGCCTGACTCGGTGCTGCCCTCAGCGGAGGCCCTGCAGATGCACTCTGCCCTCTTCCTGCCCGAGGTGGACCTGGCCGCTCCCCCCACTCCCACCGGCAGCTTCGGGGGCTTCTGGAGGGGCAGCGAGCCTGGAGAGCCCCCCACGCCTGCCAGCACCAGTGAAGTCGTCAAGAGTGAGTGTCATCCCCTGCCCACCCCATCCCAGCACCTCGGCTGGGCACGAGGCACCAGGATGTCCAGGGGTCCTGTGCGGGGCGTGAAATGGGGCCGGGGGAGCAGAGCGGGGTGTGGGATCCCAGGGACGGACTCATGTGAGCTCTCCTGGCAGTCCTGGAGCGCTGGTGGGGCCCGAAGCGCATCGACTACTCGCTGTACTGCCCTGACGCACTGACCGCCTTCCCCACCATCACCCTGCCCCACCTCTTCCACGCCAGCTACTGGGAGTCCTCTGATGTGGTGGCCTTCATCCTGCGCCAGGTACGGCAGGGGCAGCGGGGCGGGCGGCTCGGCCCCCGCGCCGGAGGCTGAGCTGTGCCGTGCCGCCCAGCAGGTGATGGAGAAGGAGGGCCCGCAGCCGGCAGAGAGCGAGGAGAGCTCTATCTACAGCCCCGCCATCCCCCGGGAGAAGTGGCAGCGCAAGCGCACCCAAGTGAAGATCCGGGTACGTACCCCGTGGCCAGCTGCTGGTTTCGGGGCTGCAGCTGCTGGGAACCCAACCCTTTGCCAGGGCAGCCTCGGGATCAGGCTTGGGTGGCCGGGCAGGTCCCTGTCCCTGCGGTGATGCGGCTGTGAAGGTTCGCTGCTGCCTGCTGCGCGGGTGCCACGCTGGTCCCACAGCCTGGCGGGGGCTGCGTGCCAGCTCGGGGGCTCTGGGGTGCCACGCGCAGCCCCAGCGCTGGCTGCTGAGCCCCGCGTGTCCCTGCAGAACGTGACAGCCAACCACCGGGCCAGCGACATCATCGTGTGCGAGGGCAAAGCGCAGGTCCTCAGCGGCCGCTTCATGTACGGCCCCCTGGACGTGGTGACCCTGACTGGGGAGAAGGTACTGCTGGGGCTTGCGGGTGCTGCCGGGGCATCCCTGGGGATGCAGCAAGGGCAGGGATGTGCGGGGGTGGACACGGGGCCGATGTCACCTGCAGCCAAGGGGCAGGGGAAGAGCTGGGGACCAGGACCTTGTAGGATATGGTGGGAGAGCATCGTAGTGAGCTGTGGGTTAGGGAAACAGCAGCTAGCAGGCTCTGTGCTCAGCCCTTTTCCCCTCCCTCAGGTGGATATCTACATCATGACACAGCCGCTCTCGGGGAAGTGGCTGTACTACGGCACCGAGGTGACGAGCGGCAGCGGGCGCCTGACCTTCACCATCCCTCCGGACAAGGCCCTGGCCATCGGCATCTACCCCGTGCGCATGGTGGTCAGGTGAGGTGCGGCCGCGTGCTGCTGGCAGGGACACCTCGGCCACCTTCTTCTCCAGCTCGTTGGGCAGCAGTCTGAGGGCTGAGGGAGGTGACAGAGCAGGCGCCGAGCCTCCTTGCTGTCCTGTCCCAGGGGCGACCACAGCTACGCAGAGGCGTACCTGACGGTGGTGGCGCGGGGCACCGAGTCGGTGGTGTTCAGCATCGACGGCTCCTTCACTGCCAGCGTCTCCATCATGGGCAGCGACCCAAAAGTGCGGGCGGGTGCTGTTGATGTCGTGCGGTAGGTGCTCTTGTTGTGAGGGTAACCGGCCTTTTGTGGTGTGGTGACAAACTGGTCAGGGCGGCGAGGGCATCGGAACCATCCCGGGGATGAGCCTGGGGTGTCTCCCGGCGTGGCAGGACACAGCTCTGCCAGCACTGCTAAGATTCCCACAGAGGACAAGGTTTTGGAGCCAGCGCCCATGCCTGCTCTGTCGGGAGCTGCCCGGTGGCTTCCCACCAGCGGGACTGTGCTCGGGTGGGCTCCCGGCAGCAAGGTGTGTACCCGCAGGCACTGGCAGGACTCGGGCTACATGATCATCTACGTGACGGGGCGCCCCGACATGCAGAAGCACCGCGTGGTGGCCTGGCTCTCCCAGCACAACTTCCCTCACGGCGCCGTCTCCTTCTGCGACGGCCTGACCCACGACCCCCTGAGGCAGAAGGCAGCCTTCCTGCAGAGCCTGCGCACCGAGGTGGGCGAGGGGTGGGGGTGCGGGATTAGGGTGGGCTGAGCTGTAATCCCTGTCCCTCTCCATCCTTGGAGGAGCCACGTGTGGGGATGCTTGGAGCTGGACCAGTAGCGCTGGTACCAGGACCGTGATCTGGGGCACTGACCCGGTGCCCTGGGAGTTGGCCAAGACCAGGGCACACGTGGCTGCTCGGGGGCTGTGGGAAGGGTCTGTCCCTGCCTTACCCCTCCTCTCCGTGGGCAGGCAGAGATCACCATTGTCGCCGGCTACGGCTCCACCAAGGACGTCTCCGTCTACAGCTCCCTGGGGCTGGCGCCGTCGCACATCTACATCGTGGGCCGGGCCGTCAAGAAGTTTCACAACCAGTGCCAGGTACAGGGGCAGGGCTGGGGGCGAGCTGGGGCTGCAGGAGATGCGTGGTGCCCCTGCCGGGGTCTCAGGCTGTCCTCGTGTCCCGCAGTTCCTGTCCGATGGCTACGTAGCCCACCTAGCCCAGCTGGAGGCGGCAGCCCTGGCCCATTCCCCCAAAGGACCCCCCCGGCCCGTGCTGGGCAAAGGCACCTACGGCTGCCCGGCGCCCGTCGACTTCCTCCGCAAGCAGAGCCAGCTCCTGCGCTCGCGGGGCTCCAGCCAGGCGGAGCGGGACGGGGGCCCCCCGCCCGCACCCCCCAGCCTGCCCCGTGCCAAGCCCCGCAGCGTCAGCCTCAAGCTGGAGGGTGAGGAGTGAGCGCGGCGCGGCCCCCGGCGTCTTCCCCCCTCCCCGGACACAGCCTTGATTTCCCAGCCAGGAGCGCCTGGGGCTGGAGCACACGGCGGGCCCTGAGCCGAGAGGAAGGAGAGGAGGGCACCGTGCCCCAAAACCGTGGGGCCCTGTGAGACCGCTCCGAGCTGCTCCAGGGGCAGGAGTGACCCCCTCAGGGCTGAGCACCCCCCTGATACCACCTGCAGCCCCCCCAGCTCTGCCTCCACCCTGCTGCCCCATCCTGGAGGCCCCCCCATCCCTTCTGCAGGGCAGTGCCCTTTGGGGTTTGCCTCCCAGCCAGCTCGGGGGGGCTGGAACGCTGCCCCCCGGGCTCCGGTTCACCGTTCCCTGCCAGGGGTGGGTGGTGACGGGGGGCTGTGGTTGCGCCCTGCGGGCAGCAGCCCCCTCCCCCCGACCGCGTATTTATTTCCGTTCAGTGTTGCAAGTCGTTGGGGGTAGGGGAAGGGCTGGGATTAAAAACAAACAAACAAAAAACGGTTCCTCTGTTCAGTTCATTTCGTTGTGAATAAAGCGCTGTAAAGCAGAGCTGCTGCATGTCTGCTCTGTGCCAGCACGGGGGCCAAGCCTTCCCTCCCCCCCCCTTCAGCCAAACCCTGGCCCCAGGGAGCCACCAACAGCGGGCCTCACGTGGTGCCACACGCGGAGCAGGCAGGTGGCCGCAGGGGCCGGGCCGTAAGCAATTTAGGACGCGTCACAGGGGAATGACTTTGTGTCCCTGCCAGGAAACACAGCCCGGGGCTGGGGGGGGGCTGCCCTGGTGCCCCCAGCTCCGTGTTGTGGCTCAGAGGCCGCCGCAGCAGGCAGCACGTGGCTGCGCAGCAGAGGCGGGCGAGCACGGAGGAGCAGGGCAGAGGACACGCGTCCTTGAGACTCCAGGGTGAGCACCGGGGCCGCTGCCTGCAGGCCGAGCTCTGGGCAGCGAAGGGAAGGGGCTGGCCTGGTGCTTTTCCACCAAGGGGCTGTACCCCTCAGTGTAACACCTGCTTGTGCAAGCTCCCGACTGACGTAGAGCCCTGCAGCCCTACACACGGCAGCAGTACACAACTGACGTGGAGCACTTACCGAACCAAGAAACCGCTCGGTTTTGCAGTGAGGCTGCAGGACCCCAGGAGCGAGGCTCGCCAGGCTCGCTCTCGTGCTCCTGCCCTGCCTGCCACTTTGTTTTACTTGCGTTAACGCTAACAGCAATTTTTCTCAGTGGCCAGATGTCTGTGATGAGTTTCACTTTTCTTTATCTTGGTATTGCATTACCACAGCCTTATATAGATAGCAGTAACAAGCAGTTAGTTTAGATAAAATATTTACGACTGACGTGGCGACGTAGCACAGGAAATGCGGACTCGGGCCGATAGCAGCAGCCGTGAGAAGTGACGACGCAGGATGTGGTGTGCAGTACAGGCACGAAGCGGCGAGAGATGGGGCCCAGGCTGGGCACTGGTGACCCCACGGCCCTGAACAGTTCAGCCAGACCCATGCAGAACGGCGTAGCCCAACGTAAAAGATAAAAATCAATGATCGAATAAAAGAAACATGGAAGAAAGCAGCGGGCTTGAGCTTGTTTCACCCCCTGTAGTCCTTCGCAGTGCCTGGGGCTGCCCGGCACCGTGACGACGAGCACAGTCTAGTGACCGGTCGGGAGATGCACGCTTATATTGCGACTCAACTGTACGTGGCGATTGCTCTGCTCTGAGTAATACTGCGACTTAAGCGTGCTGCTCTATCACCGTGCTGCGCCGAGCTCCCGAGCAGCTTCCCATGACTTCAAATAAGTAAACTTTGTATTAAACATTAATAAACATCGATAAAACATTCCACATGGGGAATATCTAAAAACCTGGTCCGAGAGCGCTGCGCTCTCACACACGGCCACAGGCTCTACTGCGAGAAGATGTCCTTGAAGCGGATCTTGTCCTCCGCGTCCTTCTCGCGCAGGCGCGCTTCCAGGCTCCGCAGCTCCCTGGAGACGACGGGGCGCAGCGAGGGGTCGAGCGCCAGCACCTTGGCGAAGTCAGCCCGCGCCTCTGCCACGTTCCACACCGCCGCGTGGGCCTTGCCCCGCTTGAAGTAGGCCTTGACGTTGTCTGCGGGGAGAGCTGTTGGCTGGGGAGCGTGGGGGCATCCCCGGCACCCCCTCGCCCTGCCAGCACCCATCGCGGCCGGCCGGGCCGGCCCGCGGCTCCTTACCCTCGTACTTGTTGAGGATGGAGGAGCAGTGATCCAGCACCTCGTAGTACTCCTCGCACTGCAGCTTGCACTGGCAGTAGTTTAACAGTAGTGGTGTGATCTTCTGGTCGAGCTCGATCCAGTCCGGAGAGCCAGGCTGTTCCTGACGGATGAAAAGGAGGGGGGAGAGTCCTGCACAGTGGGAGGAACGGGGTCGGGGGGTGGCTGATAGGAGCCGGGGTGTTGAGCCCCACCTTCATCTGCAGGTTCTTGAGGCAGGCAATGGCATCGTAGTATTTGGCCGCTGCCTCCTGCACCTTGCCCTGCCGGTACAGCTCGTTGCCCTCCTTGTGGATCAGGGGTACGGCCTGCAGCTTCTCCTCATCCGTCATGGCCCACGGGTCCTGCTGGTAGGAGCCGGGCTCCTCCACCTGCCAGCACCCCCCTGTCACACGGGTGGCGGCTGCCCCCAGGAGGGGGGAAACCCCGGCACCCTGACCCCCAGGGGGGCAGGGGTGCACGCAAGTGCTCCTCAGCCCCGCGGCGAGCGCGCGCCCGCCGAGCGCGTCCTCACCTTGAGCACCTCGATGTCGAAGATGAGGGGCTGGGGGTTCTTCTGCAGCTCGTCCAGGTCGGGGTAGCCGAGCGAGTAGTGGTCGTGCAGCTGGGCCACGCTGCAGCAGTGCCGCTGCCCCTCCAGCGGGTCCTTCCCCGCCGCGATGTTGCGCAGGCTCTTGGCCACCAGCGGGTACAGCACCACGTGCTGGGGGGGGGAGGGGGGTCAAGGGGGGGGGGGGGGCACCGGGACCTCGCACCCCAGGGAGGGGTGCAACCACCCCGGGGCTGGCCACGCCCCCACCAACAGGCCACGCCCCCCTCAATGACAAACCACGCCCCCAACCGCCGGGCCAAGCACGTTCAGGGAAAAGCCCCGCCCCTCAGCACCAAGCCCCGCCCATCACAGCCAGACCACGCCCCATCCCACCAAGCCCCGCCCCCGTACCTGAAGGCCCCTGCCCACGGGAAGCCCCGCCCCCGGCCCTGAAGCCCCGCCCCCACCTTGGCGTCGCAGCGGAAGCGGGCGCGCTCCCCGGGCCGCATGGTGCGCAGCGCCGCCTCCCAGACGGGCAGCTTGAACTTCTTGCCGGCGATCAGCTCCATCGGCTTCCCGCGGGCCCGGCTGTCGTCCAGCGGCGTCTCCTCCGCCCCGCACCGCAGGGTGCGGTAGTGGAAGGTGGCCTGCGGGCGGGACGCGCCGTCGCCGTGGCAACCGGGCCGGCCTCCTCCGCGCGTCCCTCCCCCCCCCCCCCCCCCCCCCCCCGCCGCCATCCCCGCGGTCCCGGCCCCACCTTGGTGCCGTCGCGGAAGTCGGGCAGCGGCCCGGTGCCCTCCCGCAGCACCTCCTTGTGCACGCCGTCCGCCCGCAGCCGCTCCGCCTGCTGCGCCATCGCGCCGCCGCCTCCGCCCGGCTCCTTCCGGGGGAGCGGGAGGGGACGCGCGGGGAGACGGGCGGCGGCGGCGCCCCCTGGCGGCCGGAGGGCGCAGTGCGGGGGGGGGCGGGCGGGCCTCCTGGGCAGGGGCTGAGCGCGGGGAACAGCCTGGTACTGCCGCTGCTCCCGGGCCGGCCTCCCCACCGGGGCTTGGGGCCGAAGCACGGCCCGGGGCTTTCTGAGCAGCCCGGGAGCCGCAGCCCCTTGGCAGAGCCCGGCCCTGCAGCCGTGGCCCCAGGAGCCCCGGTCCCCAGCGAGCCGTGCCGCCACGCGCTCCTCCTGCAGCGGGGCTGTGCCAGAAGGGCAATGCCCTGTGTCCTGGCCCTGCGTACGGGCAGGGCTTCGATTATGAGCATCTGGCACACAAGAAGCACATGGACACTGCATCGACGGCTGCATCTTAGTGCCCGAGAAGCTGTGCCAGTCCCTTGGGCTCTGACTCGGCTCCGAGCCCCACTGGCAGCATCCCCGCTGCTGCACAAAGCCACGATGCTATCGGCAGCAGTGCAGGTGGCCCAGCAGCTGCGTGCGGTTGGTGCCAACGCCAGGTCCTTGGGAAAGGGAAACGACCCCTATCGTGCCAACACTGCTGGGAGGGCGAGGGGCCATGGGGAAGCACCTGCAGTGAGTGCCCTGTGCCACCGGCCGCTGCAAGGGGCTGGAGATGTCCCTCTTGCATGTGTCGAGGCCAGCACAGGGACCTGATTCTCCCCGGTGACCC
>NW_023303932.1:0-4345 GCF_011077185.1 Oxyura jamaicensis
CGTCCCCCCGCGCGCTGCCCGGCCCGGCGCGGCCCCCCCCGGGGACATGGTGTCGGGATGGCCCGGGCCGCCGACACCTTCCCGCTGCACCGCCTCGTCTGGCACAACCGGCACCAGGCGCTGGACAGCGCCCTGCGCTCCGGATCGGTGCGCGCCGCGCTCCCGACGCCGCGCCGGGGGTCCTGGGAGGGGGAGCAGCACCGAGAGGCTCCGCGCCGCGGGCACCGGGCACCGGAGGGGCGGGAGGGCGATGGGGAGCGCCGGGACAGGCGGGGACGGGGGTGCTGCGGGCTACGGGAGGGGGCTCCGGCATGGGAGGACACCGGAGGCGCTGGGGTGGCTCTGGGGACCGGGAGAGGGGGGAGACGGAGAGGCTGCGGGAACCCGCGGGAGCGGGGACACCGGGACAGGGTGCTGGGGCCTCGGGGAGCAGGGCTGGGTGCGTTGAAACCGAGGGACTGGGGGTGGGAGCACTCGGGGACAGGGGGGAGCTGGGGGCGCAGGGCCCTGGGATGGGAGCGCAGGGGGCTGGGGGCAGCACCAGGCTGGGGGGTGACGGGGAGGGCACGGGGTGCCTGGATGACCCTGCCCGTGCCCGCAGCACGATGTGGAGCTGATGGACCCCCGTGGCCGGACCCCGCTGGAATTGGCCGTGTCCCTCGGCCACCTGGAGTCGGCGCGGGTGCTGCTGCGGCACAACGCCAACGTGGGCCGGGAGAACGCCAACGGCTGGACAGGTACGTGGGCACGGGGGCCGCCGGCGCAGGGCGGGAGGCGCAGGGACACCGGCGCTGGTGGTGCCCGGCTGATGGCACCCCGTGCCCCAGTGCTGCAGGAGGCGGTGAGCACGGGGGACCCCGAGATGGTGCAGCTGGTGCTCCAGTACCGCGACTACCAGCGAGCGACACGGCGGCTCGCCGGCATCCCCGAGCTGCTCAGCAAGCTGCGTCGGGTACGGCCCTGCCGGGGTGGGCACCGGGCACCGCTGGCGCTGGGGTCCCGCCAGGCTGGGGACTGGGGGTCACGGACGCTGCTGGCGAGCTCCTGGGGTTCCCCACAGGATGCCCACCTCCCCCAGGATCCCCCCGATCGGTTGTCCCCCAGACCCCCTACCCGCAATTCGGCCTCTGCCGGGGATCCCCACTGGGGCTCTGTTCCACCCACCCAGGGCTCCCGGCTGGGCCCCCCCTGCTGCAGCCCCCTGCCGTGTCACCCCTCTGCCCTGTGACGCCCTCATCTCTTCCAGGCCTCCGACTTCTACGTGGAGATGAAGTGGGAGTTCACGAGCTGGGGTGAGCAGGGCCGGGGGCTGGGGCCGGGGGGGGCCGCCCCCACCGTGCTGCTGACGGGTGCCGGTGCCGCAGTGCCGCTGGTCTCCAAGGTGTGCCCCAGCGACGTCTACCGCGTCTGGAAGCGGGGCGAGAGCCTCCGGGTTGACACCACGCTGCTGGGCTTCGAGCACATGACGTGGCAGCGGGGCCGCCGCAGCTACATCTTCAAGGGAGAAGGTTGGCTCCAGCACCCTCAGACCCTGCAGCCACCCCCCAGGGATCCCCCCGGCGCCCGTGCGTCGCACGTACTTACCCATAAGGACACCGGATCCCCTACGGAGACCCCAGATGCCCCTAGGGGCAGGGGCAGTCTGGGTGCCGGGGGTTCCCGTCCCCACGGTGGGAATGGTGGGGCCTGTGGTGAGCACTGACCCCCTTCCCCCCGTGCAGAGGAGGGGGCGGTGGTGATGGAGGTGGACCACGACAAGCAGGTGGTCTACACCGAGACGCTGGCGCTGGCCTTGCACGAGCCCGACCTGCTGCTGGCGGCCATGCAGCCCTCGGAGGAGCACGTGGCTGGGCGGCTGACGTCGCCCATCGTCTCCACGCACCTCGACACGAGGAACATTGCCTTTGAGCGGTGCGTGGGGGGGTGCTCGCGGCGGGGAGGCTTGCAGGGCACCGGCGCGGTGGCCGCGGACCTGATGCCTCCACAACCCTCCCCAGGAACAAGTCAGGGATCTGGGGCTGGCGCTCGGAGAAGATGGAGGTGGTCAGTGGCTACGAGGCCAAGGTGCGCCCGGTGGGGCGGGGGGCAGGGGGGCCGTGGCATCCCCAGGGCTGACCCTGACCATGTCTTGTCTCTGCAGGTGTACAGCGCCAGCAACGTGGAGCTGGTCACCAAGACCAGGACCGAGCACCTCTCCGACCAGGACAAGTCACGCAGCAAAGGTGACAGCCCCAGCGACCAAGGGGTGACCCACCCCCCTCCTGGGTCAGGGCCCTCCTCCTTCCTGGGTGCACCGCCTGCGGGGTGCCGGGGGGCAGCCTGCGGGGTGATGCTGGGCGCTGTGGGGAGCGGTGCTGGGCAGTGTGCAGGACTGGTATGGGGCGGCGTGGGGGTGATGTGGGGCAGCACGTGGGGGTGCTGTGGGGCACCGTGCTGGGTGCACTGTGCCTGCCTGCACTACCCCCTGCACCTCGGGGTCTCCCTGCAGGCTCCAGGACTCCCTTTCACTCCTTCCTGGGCCTGGCGCAGCAGCACGGCACCCACAACGGGGTGAGCGGTGGGCAGGGGGCCAGGGGGTGATGCGGGGCAGGGCAGGGCTGAGCCGTGCCCCCTGCCGCCACCGTCCCCAGGCACCCGTGCTGCAGGCGGCCAGCCCCACCAACCCCACGGCCATCACCCCCGAGGAGTACTTCGACCCACACTTTGACCTGGAGGCCCGCAACATCGGGCGCCCTATCGAGGTGTCCAGCAAGGTGCAGAGGTGAGCACCGGGGCCGGGGGGAGGCAGCCCACGGTGGCGGGGTCCGGGGAGGTCCCCGTGCCCACGCCGGTGCCCGGGCAGGTTCAAGGCGACGCTGTGGCTCTGCGAGCAGCACCCGCTGTCGCTGGCGGAGCAGGTGACGCCCATCATCGACCTGATGGCCATCTCCAACGCCCACTTCGCCAAGCTGCGTGACTTCATCACCCTCAAGCTGCCCCCTGGCTTCCCCGTCAAGATCGGTGAGGTTGGGGCCGCGAGGCCGGGGGGGGGGGGGGCTGTGGGAGGGGCAGGGCCCACCCGGCACGGGGCCGCTGACCCCCCCCGGTGCCCCCAGAGATCCCCCTCTTCCACGTCCTCAACGCCCGCATCACCTTCAGCAACCTGTGTGGCTGCGACCAGCCGCTGGGCTCCGTGCGGGTCTGCGCCCCCGCCCAGCCCCCCGGCGCGCAGCCCCCCGGCCCTGGAGGTGAGGATGGGGCTGCCCTGGGGGGGCGCGGGGGCACCGGGGCGGGGGGCGTGGGGGGGCTGCCCCTGGGGGCGGTGTGACCGCGGGGCGCTGCCGGCTGCCGGGGGGGGCCCCCGCGGGCGCTGGCGGTGCCCCCAGCGGTGGCGGTGCCGCAGGCTGGCCCTTCCCGTGCGAGGTGGAGCCGGGGGTGTTCGAGGTGCCGCCGGGGTACACGGTGCTGGGCGCGGGGCGCAGCGAGCCCCTGCGGGACGAGGACGACGACCTGCTGCAGTTCGCCATCCAGCAGAGCCTGCTCGACGCCGGCACCGAGACCGACCAGGTGAGGCCCCGCCCCCCCCGGAGAGGCCCCGCCCCCCTCCCTCGAGGCCCCGCCCCCTCCCACGAGGCCCCGCCCCCCGCAGGTGACGGTGTGGGAGGCGCTGACCAACACGCGGCCCGGCGCCCGCCCGCCGCCCTACGACGAGGAGCTGCAGCTGGAGCGGTGAGGCTCCGCCCACGGGGGGGGCGGGGTCTGGGGGGAGACCCGCCCACGTCGCGTGGAGCGGGCGGGGCTTGGCGGGAAGGGGCGGGGCTCGGCGGCGTCAGGGTGGGGTGGGAGGGCGGGGAGGGCGGGGCTACTGGGGTGGGGGCGGGGCTTTCGGTGGGCGGGGCTTGCTGGGGGCGTGGCCTCAGCGCTGTCCCGCAGGGCGCTGCAGGAGAGCCTGCTGCTGCAGGCGGGGCCCGGCGCCGCCCCCCCCCCGGCGGGGCCCCCACCCGGGGCAGGCGGCGGCGGCGCCCCCCCCCCGGCGCCCCCCGGTTACGGCAGCTTCGCGGAGCAGCTGCGGCTGGCCATGGCGCTGTCGGAGCAGGAGCAGGAGGAGCGCGAGCGGCGCCGGCGGGAGGAGGACGAGGAGCTGCAGCGCATCCTGCGCCTCTCCCTCACCGACAAGTAGCGCGGGGGGGGCCGGCCCTGGGACCCTCCTGCCCCCCGCACCCCGCCGGGCCCGGGACGGCCCCTCCCGGTCCCCCCGGTGCTGTGCGGGCTGGCGGGTCCCTCGCGGATGTACATACGCTATACATACAGACATACACACAGCGCTGTGTCCGACTGTGCCTGGCCGCGGGGCGTCCCGGGGGGG
>NW_023303933.1:0-17946 GCF_011077185.1 Oxyura jamaicensis
CGCCCCGCCCCCCGCCACGGGTCACGTGCCGCGGGGGGCGGCCGCTGGCGTGAGGCGGCGGCTGAGGGCTGAGGGGGGGCGGCCGGGAGCCTCCCCTGGGGCTGCCTCGGGGGGCCGGGGGCCGCTGCGGCGGTGTCTGTACGGGGCCTCCTGCGTCCTCCCTCCCCGGCTGCCCGCCTCTGGGTTTTGGGGCAGCGCACCCCTCGGAACTTCTCGCGTTCCGCAGCAGAAGTGCTTCTGGCTCCCTAACGCTCCCCAGAGGTAGGCTGCTGGGGCTTGCCATGGGTACTAAGCGTCAGTGATAGGCGTCTACCTGCAGAGCTTGGGCAAAGGAGTTTAAAACCGGGTGCACGGGTGTTGTTGGTATGCTGAAGTCTAATGCCCCTTGAGCATTTTCCTCTTCTTGTAATAGTCTCTTTAAACACAAAGCATCTGTTGTAATACTAAAAATTGGACTAATTGAGGAACCTACCTTCTTTTTGGCAGGTGCTGCCAGATGCTGAAGCTGTGATGTACCCATGAGTGAACACTGCCTGCCTTATGCACCTATGGCCTCTGCGCCAGTCGTTCCGGACTCTTACAACCATGTCCTGGCAGAGTTTGAATGTTTGGATCCGTTGCTTTCTGCTCTCAGGCTGGATTCTAGTCGTCTGAAGGTGAGTTTGTGATGTTTGGTTTTGTTATTCAATTAAAAAAGTTATCCTAATCAGTTTGTTGTTCTAATTAGCACACAAGCTTTATCATGTTCTTTGGGAGTTTGTGCGTGTTAGCTTATGGGTGGTGTGCTGTGGAGAAAGAAGAAGTGAAGACAGAATCCTGCTACAGTGTTTTTTTTAATGCAATTGCAGGGTAAAAAATACAATCTTAGATAGTTGCTATGTTCTACCATTTGTTTGGATCTCAGAAAAAGCAATTTTATTTTCTTTAGTGATGGCTCTGCTGCTAGTGTTTGAGGAGTGGCACACAAAGTTGGCAAGCGATGAACGCTTTAAAAGACAAAATAATAATGCAAAGAAAAGATACTGTACTTACTAGTGTCTGTGTTCTGCCTGATGATTTTTATGCCTTCAGTGCACATGTATAGCTGTGTCGAGGAGATGGATAGCTCTAGGCAGCTCCGGAGGAGGACTGAATCTTATACAGAGAGATGGTTGGAAGCAAAGGCTCTTTCTTACTCATAAGGTAAGGGTAAAATATTGTGGACAAAAGTGTCCAGGGGAATTGAGACTGGGAAAGATGTGTTTTCATGTTGATTTTATTAAGAGTCAGTGGGCATTTTCAGCTTGTTAAATTGTCCAAATAAGGTAACATTTCAGACTGCTACGTGTTAAAAAGGGTTGTGGTACTGGTCTGTGTCCCCAGAGCATGTGGTGTAATGTGTTTCTTGAGGTGTGAAAGAAATGGCTTGAGAGGGACAGATCTCTGCTTATCCGATTCTTACTTTTAACAACATCAGCAAAGTCACCCCCTGAATGTTTGAGTCAAAAGAAAACCCTCTAATGTGTAACTAGAGCAGCCAACATGTGGATAGCTACTAATGTTTGGGTATCCAAACTGTGAACTACCTGAATAGGCAAAAAAAATGTAGGCTTGTTTGTTTTTTCTGAAGGAGGTCAAGGAATAGGGATTGCCGTTCCTATCGCCCCATACTGTTTCCTGGGAGCCATTGTTGCTCCCACTATAAAATGAATGCAACCATCTTTGGAGGTTGCAAACATCTTGCGTAGTTCTGGCAAAACAACTTCCATAGGTACAAGGACAGGAGACTGATTTCTGTGTTCCCAGGCTGGATGATGAGCTGTTGATTCTCTTGATCCAGTCATGCTGTTGACTGCTGCTTCTTAGAGTAAGCTCAGTGTTTGCAAACAGAACCCAAACAAACAAAAGCACCCCTATCACCACAAACTGGTAGCAGCTGTTGACGTTAATCTGTTTTATTTCATAGAGATAAAAGTTGTGTTCTGGCAAAGGTAGTACAAGAACGTTTCTTACCCATGCTTACTGCCATACATGCTTTCAGGAAGGTGCCATTTCCCAGGTTGCCTGCTGTTTGCATGATGAAGACTACGTTGCTGTTGCCACCAGGTGAGTGATTCGGAAACCCTAATGGCGGATAAATATTTTGAAGTAACTTCTGAGTTTCAGACTGACATCTATTGAGAACTTGGAGGGGGGCAGGGAATTAACTGGTAGAGACTTCAACAGAATTATTTTCTGCGTAGTTTGCTTATTATTTTTTCTGGCATAATTATTTTAGGAAGAAACTTTTATTTCTGTAACAGAACATCTGTGAGAGAGCTCAGCATGCAAAGATATGATAAATGTACCCTTGAGACCCTTCAGCATCAGAAGAAATGTTTTCAGTGACATGGCAGGGTGAAATTTGCAGTTAATATCACTTACATTGTTTAAAATTTAAATGCATATTTTTCCTTATGCTTAGCATCCTTGCTGGCATTGCCTGCTCTGAGGTGTACTTCTTGCTTAGGTTTTCTATTTTTTTGGGATAATACGTTTTTGTCGCTGATAAAACACTGAATACATTTAGAACACTTACGCTCAACCTGTGTTTTCTTTTAAATGTTGCAGCCAAGGTCTTGTAGTAGTCTGGGAGCTGAATCAGGAACGTCGTGGGAAACCAGAACGTATTTATGTTTCCTCTGAGCATAAGGGCAGAAAAGTCACGGCTCTATGTTGGGATACAGGAGCCCTCCGTGTTTTTGTAGGAGATCATGTGGGGAAAGTATCAGCCATCAAGATTAACACATCAAAACAAGGGAAGGTAAAGTAACTTTTTTTTTTTTAAAAAAAAAAAAGAGATGTAGAGCAGAGGAGAATTTGTTTTGGGTGTTGGGAAAACAAACTTTCTGGGTCGCTTTGACTGCAAGAGAAACAGTCTACTGAGATAACAGGAGAAATCCTTGCAATTCCATACCCAAACCTTTTTTTTTTTTTTTTTTTTTAATCTAATTTAGTAACTCAGTGTAAAACTGTTTTCAAATTTATAGAACTAAAAACTTTGTGTGATTTAGCAACACAGAGACGCTGGATTCAGACTGACTTTGTGCGGGTAGGTTCTGACAGAAATTTGTCCAGACTTTAGAGATTTGAGCAAATCCACAGTTCATCTTAAATTTGTTTGCTATGATCAAGATCAAGCATGGTCTCATAGAATTCCCTTCAGTACAGGACAGAGCAGTGTTAAAATAGTGTGTTTGTACTGGCCGAGCTTCTTCCTCTTGGAGTTGACAAGTATCCAAGTACTCAGTTTTGGCATTGCTGAGCCTGATGGACTCCTTGGACCCCTTAGACTCCAGGTGCAGTGTCAGCCACATGTTTTGGTCCTCAGCTCATCTGTCAGCCTGAGAAAATGCAGTCAGACTGATTTTTTTCTGGGCTTCCTGGATCAGTAAGAAAGTTGTACTTGTTTATCCTTCTTCTTAAATGTGTATTTCTTGGGCTCTGTCTGGATACTCTCATTCTTGAAGGTGCGGAGTAGTTAAAACAAATGGTGGGTGGACACAAATTTTAAACCAATTACACGTTGTGTAAAAGGCACGCATGTTAATGAATAGCAGCCTGATTTCCAGTCTTTCAGTGTTTCAAGTTTTATCATGACTAGGTCATTTCCTTCTCCTTTTAGTTGGTGAGATGCAGCACAACCTGGGAGTAGGCATGTTCCTTCAGGTTGTTTCCATCCCTCGTGAGAGATTTTAGAAGGAAAATTGTCTTAAAAGTAAAACATTGCATTTAAAGAGCAAGAAAATCAGCTGTGGAAGGATAGGGGAGAAGGGCAAGACCAATGAAATATGTGCCTGCTTGGGCCTGTTAAGGCTGTTGAGTCTCAAATGTAGTGCAGTTTGTTCAAAGTAAGCAATTGACACATTCCTAACAATCAAGACAGCTTTAAACTGTCAAACATGGTGATTGTCCACTAGAAAATGGGAGCACACTTTGCAGCAGTTTTGTATTGATAAGAAGTCTGTCTAGGACTTTGTTCTGGCACCCATGCAAGCTGAGAGACTTGAGTAATTAAGAGCATTTGGGTAATTCACTGTTGGGTAATAGAAAAAGTTTGTGGGTTATTATAAACCACCTAAATCTGATGGATTTTTTTTTTTTTTTTTTATTCAGTAATCCCTCAGATCTGTCTCTATAAGAATTGACTGAAAGTACCCATGGAGAGAATTGAGAGAATTGGCAAGTGCACAAAGCTTACAAAAGAGTAAAGGACCCTCCTAAAGTTACAAAAACACACTCTTAAAAAAAAATAAAAGTCTGTGTGCTATAGGATAAAATTTCTTTTTTTTAAAACTTCGGTAATGAAAAACTTCAGTAATGGTTTTGGGAAGAGGATGATTTAGATTCCTCTAATCTCAAAGCATTAGAACCTTGTTTCACAGGGGGAGAGAAGAGAGGAACTGCATTGCCTTGCTTTGTCTTATGCTGTATATTCAAGTGTGAGCCTTTTCTGAATTATGCCATTTTAACTTAATGAAATAATCTTTATGCTGAACCCAGTATGTGTTTTTCTTCTTTTTTCTTTAAACTGTAGGCTGCTGCCACTTTTGTGATGTTTCCCGTTCAGATTATAACCACTGTAGATTCCCGTGTTGTTCAGCTCGATTATTTGGATGGAAGACTGCTCATATCTTCACTTACACGTACTTATTTGTGTGATACAGAGAGGCAAGTTATGTTTTACTTGTAAAATAAAGGACTTGAAAGGCTGCTATGCCACCAGGTGGATTTACTGCAGAAGACTTTTTTTCAGCAGCTGCTGAAGGAGGAAAAAAAGTTCATGATCTGAGCTTTTACTTAAACTAATAAATATTGCTGCACCCCATATATTATAAACTTTTATGTGGGTTTCAGAATTTTCACTGCAGAATTTAGAAGACAAACAATCAGTTCAGCAATTAGGATTTAGTATTTTCATTCTTCAAGAACAACATAAAATTAATTAGAGCCTTTGTTAATGCTGCCTTAACAAATGCATTTTCTCCACTAGAGAGAAGTTTTGGAAAATTGGTAACAAAGAGAGAGATGGAGAATTCGGAGCATGTTTCTTCCCTGTTGGAAAAAACAGCGGGAATCAGCAGCCACTCATATATTGTGCGCGGCCTGGCTCAAGGATGTGGGAGGTGAACTTTGATGGGGAAGTGCAAAGCACACATCAGTTCAAGCAGCTGCTCTCATCACCACCTCTCCCGGTTGTTACTCTCAGGTAATGCATGAGCCTTACCGGTGATAAGCAAGCTAGGGACTCCGAGACTAGCTGAGAAGATGAAATAAACTCCCAGCGCAGTCAAACTTTAACCCTAGCTGTCCTCTTAACATGTTTCCATCTAATAATGAAAACCAGTAGTTAATTACTCAACTAAAAGTGCCAAAGCCTTGGTTCTGGAGGTGTTTCTGTGACTGTAGCAGTGAACTTTGCTGTTGTAAGACTATATATATTTAAGTTGGGTTTAGATTTAAAGATTAAGAATGTGATACTGTTATGGTTATGTCTTGTAATAGATTGTTTTTCTTTACAGGATGGATCCTCACTACACAACTTCCAGCTGCTCTCCACAATCTTTATCTTTCCCCAAGCTACTGTATTTGACGTGAGTGTTGGTTTCCTGTTGATAAAGTAGATTTAAAAATCCTTCCAAAAGTTGTGTATGCTCCTAATTTGTATTATCAACCTAACATTTTTTGCGTAAGAATTTTCCAAGTATTGTGTTAAACAACTGTCTCGTTTACTGTACTTCATGTACGTAGGGATGACGTTGGCTTACGATGACTACTTCGATTAACTTTAGCCTGGTTAACATCTGCTTTTCTTGCAGTGAGCATTATGTCGTGACCTGGACAGAAAGAGGCATTTATATCTTTGTTCCCCAAAGTGTTCAAGTCTTACTCTGGAGTGAAGTAAAAGGTAAACTTTAAGAATCGTAGTTTGTAATATGGTTTGTTATGTTTGTCATATCTGAAGTCCTTGTCTAACACGAAGTCTTTCAGGCTCCATTTCTGCAGCTGGATTGCAGAATGTTTATCAAAGAAATCACTTTTGTTGTCATCTGTTGTACCCTTGACTACCCTTCTTCCCACCCCTTCCAGCCAACTCCTCCCTCCATATTTCTGAGAAACAAAACCTGGTATAAAGTGAATCTTCAAGTGCAGTAACAAAATACTTTGAGGTAATAACAAAACCCACAGTACTCTTTCCCCATTGCTGTTTATTCCCAGGTATCCTGTGAAGGATAATCAAACTGCTGAAAGCTGAAAAAACATTTTTCTAACATCTAACATATTTGTCACATGAGTGATGCCTCAAATAGTGATATGTGTATGGTTTTAGGCACAGTCCTACAACTGTTGGTCGTTGTCACTTGACTTCTTCCTTCTGCATCTCTCCCACCTTTTGGTGTTAAGTTTCCGATGTCTATGTCTTTGAATGTTTGCACATAGCATAACTATTTCCTTTGGAAACTGCTGAAAGGTCAAAGAGGTTTTCTGCTACGGAATCTTTTTGTTCTTTTTCAAGGCTAATATTGGTGCACCTCTCTCATATTTATCAATCTTGGTTTGGCTTTTCATTCTTCAAAGGAAAAGGGAACTTTAAGTAGCTTAAGTGTACTTTTGGATGCTGTCTAAAAATGCAACTCTGGAAAGTTTTGATACTTGAATTGTGCTTTATAGTTGTTAGATGCTAGCTTAGTGCTTTGTAGTGTTTGTTCTCCATACCACTTGTGCTACATGTATTAGGCTGTTGCATACACTTGCACTCAGGGAGATAGATTTTCAGCTTCTTTCAGGAACAAAAAAGAATCCTGAGGAACAATTTCAGTCCTTAACATGCTTCTGTGCATCTGGTTTTGCAGATATTCAGGATATTGCAGTTTACAAAAGTGAACTGTTCTGTCTGCATACAAACGGAAAAGTTGTACACCTCTCCCTTTTGCTGGTAGACCGCTGTGTAGATCGCATGATAAGAAGAGGGTTCTGGACTATTGCTGCCAGGGTCTCTTGTCTCTTCCAAAATTCAATAATTTCTTGCAGAGTAAGTAAACACCTCTTTGTAAATGTGCAATATAACTCTATTTTGTTTCCTGTTCTCTTATAATAAGTTCCATGGGTTTCCAAGATTTGTATTTTCAGAGATTTTAAGAAGTCTGCTAGACATTATACTTTTAGTATGAAAATGAGCCTGCATATGTAGTACGTTGTTAATTTTTTCACGCATGCATTAGAAATAATGCTTCTGTTTCCCTGTATATTTTTAGGCAAGAAAAAATTTGCCACTAGACAAGCTGGAGCACTTGAAGTCTCAGCTGGATGCCTCAACCCAACAGGATCTCATTTCACGTCTGGAGGAACTGATCTTGAAAGTGGAACCTCTAGATTCTGCGTGCAGCAGTAGGAGGAGTAGCATTTCATCTCATGTAAGTGTATTGGTAATGCCAAAACCGTGAGCTAGAAGTTTTATCTTTGTGTCTTACAACCATCTTGTTGATTTCTTTGTAGATGAGGCTTTGGTTTCACTGTCTACTATAGGCAATAATACTGTTTTCTAAAGTTACTTGGGGTAGGGAGGCATTAAATACTACTACTTGCATTCTTTGGGCTCTTAGACCCCTGTCTTTCTGTGTTATTTTATGGCTAATGGTTGAGATGTGGACAAAGTTAGATACAAAGAAGCATACAAAGAAAGCTTTCTCCACAGCTGAGTTTTGTACCTCCCTGAGCTTCAGTAAAGGTCATCTTGATTATAACTGTGGTCTTATCTGGTGAATGCTGAATGTCTGAATGTTCAGAGCTGTCCTAGCCCTGTTTTAAAAATGGTCTCACTCTGCAGCTCAAACAGAAAGCTCTAAGGAAAAACTAAAGCATGTTTTTAATACTCTTTTATACATAGAGCTGCTTGGCATTGACTTCGCAGCAGTGTTTCAAGAAAGGGGAAACATTCCATAGTTAATACAACATGAGTTGCTTTTGATCTAAGTATTTAAAAAGTGAAGCTTAAAAAACAGCAACGTGAATTCCATCTGGACATGGTAAAGGAGTTCTTTCCATTAGCAAACGGGAAAGTAAACTATGTGGACTGACCATGAGCCAAAGGGCATGTGTCTAGAAGCAGACAGTTTTAGAGGATCCATAGTTGTGCTAGTTAGGCATGGTTTACTGGTAAAAAGAATGTGGACTCATCTGAATGTGGGTATATGGGGTGAAGTGGGTGGTTTACATATGGGACTAAAGCCACAATGTTTTTGTGTAGTGGTCTTGTACTAAGTACGCCCACTGTTTCACAGGCTGCTTTCCTGAAAGCAGTTGCAGTGTGTGCATCTTTATAATGTCACTGGACTACTCATTTAACAGCACGTGTGCCCTTTGCTGTTCTAGATCTGTCAGTAACCTGATCTTCCATAGGGCTTTCTCAGATGGTGAATCATGAAGTGCTCTTAGGTTATTTCTGTTGGGATGGTTATTTCAATTCATTGCAGGAAGTTGAACAAGGAAGTGCAACTCGAAAAACATCTGGCCCTTCTCCCTTGTCTGACAGGAAAGCTTCAGTGTCTTGGACTCTGGTATATATCGTGTTATTAGTCGAAGAGGCAGTCAGTCCGATGAAGATTCGTGTTCTCTCCACAGTCAAACATTCTCAGAAGATGAGAGACT
Organism: Oxyura jamaicensis; assembly: GCF_011077185.1. Taxonomy (NCBI): domain Eukaryota; kingdom Metazoa; phylum Chordata; class Aves; order Anseriformes; family Anatidae; genus Oxyura; species Oxyura jamaicensis. The sequence goes on from NW_023303933.1 coordinate 8,668, forward strand.
TAAAGAGTTTCCTGCACACCACGAAGATGAACAGGTGGAACTTGGTAATGTTTCTTCATGAAAATATGTTCTTCAAATGCAGTATGTATTTTACAAGAACGGATTTGCTCTGTGCTTTTATTTTCCACTATCAAGTTATCTATAAATTTTTCTAATTTGTTCAATGGAAACACAGTCACCCTACCCTCCAGTCAAACTCTTTCTTGAAACACTGGGGTGAAATACTGGCTCCACAGAAATAAACACATAAACACAAGCAAGAAAGAATACAAAAGATCCAGAGGGCTTTTCCCAAGCTAGAGTTTCACTCAAAATTTCCCCCCCCTCTGTGTGCAATTCAGTGTTAATAATACTGAGACTGTCTTGGCTGAGTATGGCAGTGTTAACTGAGCTTCAAATCAGATTTGTTTGATGTCCCTATCCTTCCAGTCTTTTTGGTTACGGGAAAGAATTTATTAGTCTTGTCTCTGGCATTATTTCTTCAGGGAAAACAAGTAGGCTTAGGGGGAGTAGACTTAGCTTTCTTGCAGGATTTCGCCTGTAAAGGGGATCACCTCTTACACATTTATACATTAGCATGGGAATGATATAATTGCTAATATCTAACATAACTACTCAGGGAGTTTATTTCTTAACAAATACCTGTTGCTAGCTGAAACGTAGTGAAACAATATCTTGTTCTGTGCTCTGAAGAGGAAGAAACCTGGGATGATAAGGAGCTAGTTGAGGGTGCGGTAGAGAGGCTTTCCAATAAAAAGGCTGCTCTGAGCTGTTGCAGAGATGTTTGAGGGGGAAGACAATTTGGATACTTTGGAGGAAAACTACAGTAGGGTAGGAGAATTCTTGCTTCTCTGGTTGTCAGTAGTGTGTCCTGCTACATGATGTTTGTAGCCCTTATGCTTACATTTGTCACTTTACCTTTGTTCACCAAAAAATTACAAGTGAGAAAATGTGCAGGAAGGATATATTTTCTAACATTAAAACTCTAAAATGAAGGGTCATAGTTCTTAAACTAGTTAAAACTTCTCTATCTGTTCAATAAGTTATAGCAAATTTGCTGATTGTTCCAAGGTAGAGATGTTCTAGATGATTCTTGAAGCACATGTACTTCATTTGGTATTTAAGACCAATAGCCTTAGTGAATGACTTCATTTTTTTTTTTTTGCTGTGCTGCAGCTGGTTTCCCTGATCATATTTACATAAGATATCACAAGTTCCCTTAGGCTGCTAATTTGTATAATGAACAAAAGCAGCCTTTTGGTCCCAGTCAGTTGTGACCTTTAGGTCCTATTGAGGGAGAGTGGATTCTGTTAGAATTTCTGTAACAGTACAGCATCTTTTCTTCTCCGCAGTGCAGATAGGTCTGACCGTTGCAAAACGGTGTTATTTTACTCAAAAGAATCCTTTTTTTCTTCATTACACCCCTTAAAGATACAGTGTGCTTGTACGAGGAAATGACTAATCAAAACACCCTGTAGATTACAGGTGGGTATTTAAGAGTGTAGAGGAACTAGTCAGGGGCTCTATATTTCCTGTGATTCTTCTCAAAAGCCAGAGAGTTATGGGTTTAATTTTGTTTTGAAGTCCCTTTACATAGGAGTTGTTTACACCTTAACTATGACTTGTGTTTCTGTATGTTCAGATATAGTTTGCCTTATGGGAAGTAGGGCTGTGTGAATTGATGCATGTTGCAACATTCAATTTTCCTATCTGCTTAAATAACTGACAGTGGATTAAATCAAGTTTTTTGTCTTTGAAATGAACTGTAAGGTTATGGTTAGATGGTAAGTTTTCAGACAGTTGTTGCTGATTGTCATTTGCCTTGTTGTAGAGCCAAAAGGTTTGAAGTCGGTAATAAAATGGTCCTTGAGACTAGGCAGTGCTTTTCTGTCTCCCCACAATCTTCAACATGAAATACTGAAAAAATATGATTATTCCATGCAGATTATCTAGCAATAAATTCGTGACTTGTGCTTTGTTTCACTGTTTCATTTTTGCCAGGCCATTGTTTCATGACTCTTTATTTCAATTCCATTTGTTAGACAATGTATCACATGCATCTGTGGCGGTTGAGGCTGACCGGAGTGAGACTTTTCTCCCATTCAGTATTCCTTTGTCATTTCGTTCCCCATCTCCTCTCGTCTCTCTCCAGGCTGTGAAAGAAAGGTAAAACTTGCAGGAGGTTCATTCATCCATTACATCCTTCCCTTTTATGTCCTGTGAATTTGTAGCATTGTCTGGTTTAATTCATACTCTGCTCTGCAAAAATGTAACACCTGAAATGAAACACTGGAGATGCAGTCAAGTTTGCTAGGCTATTTAAAGCTTTCACCTTGACTCTAATGAAGATCCAAAGAGCTGCTGTAAGCTTCAGTGCAGCCAAGATTTCAGCCCTACTTTTCTGAATGTCTGCTAAGAATATTTAACATAACCTTGTAAACTGTGGCTGTGGTTTGTACTCAAAAAGAAACTTACTAAAATATCGTTTTAGAATTTAGCTTTTGTGCTGCTTGGATTTTGAATGATAAGGGCTTGTGGGCAAAAATCAAAATATTTGAATGGTGCTAGATAAGCCAAAACACGCTTGTGAAGTGTACTGTCTAGCCTGCCATCTTTCTTCCCTCACACAGGAACCTTTCAGTAAATCTAATGAATTCCTCGAATGTTCATGGAATAATGGTAGCTTATGCCAGGTTCAAGTAAACATGGTAGCGTCCATTTTGTGCAGAAATCAAATTGCCTTTTAAAAACTCACTTCAACATATAAAGCAAAATGTGTTAAATACATAACTTAAATAATTCTTGTGAAACTGGTGTGTTTCTTAATCAAAAAGTTACTGCTTCATAATGATGGTTTGAATCATTACTTCTTTTTTAATCACTTAGGTATGTCAAATATATTCTGCAACAAAAAAATGTAGTTGATATCAATAGTGTGAGTATCTCAGAATAGCCTTCAGACGTGCATGCATTGTTATGAGTTCTTTCTAAATCATAAGCAACTTTCAGGAGTTTGCCTGTAAACAGTAATAGTAATTAGAACTTAGTTTTAAGTACCCTTTATGTTCTATTTATGATTAAATAAAGTAAAATCATATTTTATGGTTAGTTTTTTTAAGTTTCCCTATAATTCTATAAGAAGGTGTGGTGTTTTTGAGCTCTTGATAACAGTTCTCCTCATGGTAGAAATGGGTTTCTGTGTGCTCATTAGGATTTCTCTTGAATAAAATACCTGGGAGGGAAAAAAAAAAGATGACAAGAGAAGGATGTCTTTAGTGAGCTTTATAATCTGAAGAATTAACTTTGAGTGCTGTAAAACCATTTCTTACTATGAAGAGCGCCATAATTTACTAATGCTTTCCTGATGCATTATTAGCCCTAAAATGAAATGTAGCCAATCTGCATTTGTGTGTACAAATATGTCAAAATCTAAGGACTAATGTTAGTATGAGGGCCTGTTTTTTCAAGCAGTAAAAACCCCAAGTCTTGAATACTTCATTGTTTGATTTTATTTTTTTTGTTTGTTTGTTTGCTGATATTATGGACTATGACTCAGGTTCTGAAACTGAGCAGTTTCTTAGGGAGTTTTGTTCTTGTTGGCCATCACTGATGAGATCCTTTTGTCAGATCTTCAGGTTATAAAGATGTCTGAAACGATGGTTTGAATGGAAAAAAAGTGCTTGATTGTTTCAGTTGCGAACTTTGAATTTCACGTTTGAACTTCTGACTTCTAGTGTTTCCAGCTTTGTACGCAAAACGACCGAAAAGATTGGCACACTTCATGTGACTCCTGATATTAGAGGGAGGCAAGAAGCAAAGGATGATGAGCAGCAGCAGGAGGTGGCTGTCAGTCTGGTAGCATCTCCTCAGGAAGAGGGAATGTGAGTGCAAAATCACGTTGTCTTAGCAATTGCATTTGCTGGGTGTTCTGAGGCTAGCAAGCTAAAGAAAATGTACCGTTTCAAGGAGAACAGAGCTCAGCTTGCTTGTTTGTGTTTTACCAGCTGCTGTTTGTTACTCTGGTGGGTTTAGCTGGTTCTTGCTGGCTCCTTACCTAGAAACTGGTTCAGGATGTTGGAGCATGCAGTCTCCACAGTGCTGTAATTACTGGATTGTAAGAATGTAGTGTATTCAGCAACTCTTATGTAGCATACCTGTGATGCCTGCTAGTGGTATGAGTCCAACAGTTAATGTCCTGCGCTTACAGAGTGTGGAGTCCACACACTTTTCTCCCACAAAACATGTTTTATGGTACCTATAAAACATAATGGCTGTCCAATTAACACAGAGCTAAACTGTTTCATATTCCAGTAATTTGATAATTTATGGTAACTTTCATATGGTGTCATACTATTTTTTTTCATTTAGTGTTTTCAGAAATCGACTGTAGTTAGAGCAGAAGCCATAATAAAGGCTACATAAACACTATTATGGTTGCTCTTCATGTCCAATTCATCTGTAACTTCTGTTGAGCTGTTCCTTCTATAGAAATGGGAGCTTTATTTTTTTTAATAATGGAATTAATGTTGTTTCCTGGCAAATCTGAGGAAAATGCTCATGTATATTATTAAATACAATGCTTCAGTGAAGGCTGAAATGAATGTGTTTTTCTAGATCAGAACCACAGAGCTGCCAGCTTCCAGAGGAGGATCACTTAAGAGATCTCAAGGCTGCAACAACAGAAGCTATGTAAGCTGGGCAATTTTTAGTGTCTAGATATGTTGGGCTTTACTAGAAAAATGACTATTTTTTTTCATTGCAAACATGTAAAAATAATGTTCTAAATGTCTATTAATGCTACCTGTAAGGCTCTCATTTTGGTTAATTGATTTGTTTCTCCCATTTAAAACAAAACAAAACCCACTATAAGCTTGGTTAGGACAAAAGGGTAACACTGAGTAGCTATATCCTAACTACAAGCATGCTTAAAACAAACAAAAAACAACCTACAACAATGGCAAAAAATAATGAAATCACAAACACAGGGCGCACACACACCTAACAAAAATCAGTTCTGAAAGAAAGCCTGGGGAAATCAGGAGGTACAACAGCAAATACAGATGGTGCAAGTAGCCTAAATTGTTTGATGCATTCAAAACCACAGAAACAGCAGCTAACTGTAAGTCAAGTTCAGGAGTATACTTTGAGTTGCACAAAACATACATATTTCACTTGTGATGTCTTACAGCTGTGAAGCAACTTAGCAAGTTTCTTTTTTTTTCTTTTTTTTTTTTTTTTTTCTCTCTACAGAGCCAAACTCCAGGATCCCCTGGTTTTGTTAGAACCACAGTGCATGAGAAGGGTTTTACGAGAATGGCTTGTCTATCTGGAAGAAAAATTTGGCAGCAGAGACCAGTTTGATTCCTCTGTTAGGAAGAGCAAGTCTGTATGTGCTGAAGAACAGAGGGAAGTCCTGGAAGAAAACGTGCAAGTAGATCCAACTGGTGGAGATCTAGTAGAAAAAGAACCAAATAGTATTTTGGAAGACTGCTCTGAAAGTAGTGATGAAACTTGTGAAAGCCAAACTGTATGTGAAAATAGTACTAATTTCAAGGGACCTTTGGGTGGCTGCTTTCAAATTTCTGCTCCATGTGACATAGAACCAGATGTTCAGAAAGATCTTGTGGAGCTGACAACTCTGTGTTTTGAGCTGAGTGTGTTTTCTTGTGGAAATGGTGATTCAGAGGAAAGCTCTGATCAAGGTCTGCCACTAGCAGCTTTGTCAACCTTGGCTTGTAGGTTTATACAAAGCTACTTCTTTCTTCTGGATTTGAAAAGACTAAAGCAGTGCATTATAACCACATATGCAAACAGCCCTAATGTATGGGATACATATATCGCAGGATTGAAAGGTAACTAATGAAAATTTTATTACTAGTAGACTGAAAGACTTTGGGAAGAAAAATGAAATAAAGCTTGAAGATTCCCATTTATGCCTGCAAATGTTCCTTCTGTGGATATAGTGGGGGAAGGGGATTGGTGGGTAGAAGGTTTTGTTCTGTTTTGGGGTTGTTTGCGTGGTGTTCCCCAGAAGACTAACGTAGGGAAAAATCTACTGGCTCCTAGGAGAGAATAGTATTCCCTTCATTTTGCAATTCCACAGAAACTACTTCTGAAGCCGTTAATTTATATGGAGTTTGTTGGTTGAACGGTGTGGCAATTACAGGCCAGATCAATGTAAAAGCAAATATATGCCCTTCAATGAGCAGAAGAATCTTATGAAAAATCAAGTATCTATAGAAACAAGGCAGGAGTTAGATGTGGCTTCGGTATTTGCATTGGCAATGAAAGGCCTGACTTAAAGAGCACTGTCAGTGTGAAACCAGGCTAAATGGTCCCATGCAAGTGAATAGCTTGTGATGTCTTCAGACTTCCTTTTTTTTGCAGAAATCCTTTTGACATTTTTGATTTCTCATTAGTCTTATTGAAGTAAAGCTTCCTGATTATACTGGAAAACAGAACTACGTCTGTTCTCTATATTCAGCTTCTGCTTTATGTATTTTCTTTTAAGAGTGACTTAAAGGCTTAGCATTAATTTGGCACTAACGGAGATCAGTCAAAGAACAGAATCTTGCTTTGATGGTTAGCATGTGGTGTTGGGCTTCTGGGAATTTGTCCATAATTTGTATCTTCATGAGAGCTTTAAAGTATTGTCTGTGTTCCCAGTTTGCTCTCAGTTGGACTGTACTCATGTTTGTAGACTGTTACCAACATTTCATCAGGATCTTGGTTTATAATGAATTCTGCTTTCTGTGAAGTCAGTGACCAAACTAAAGTTTTTATTTATTATTAGAAGCAAAATATGCTATACTGAAAACTGCAGATCTACATTATATTCAGCAAGCCATATGTCTTGCAGTGTATTTTTTTTTTTCACAAGAGAAAAACCGCATCCTCTGAAGTCCAAAGACTTCATGAGTGAAAAATATATCAAGAATATTGCTCCATGCTTTCATTGTATCATTTATAACTGAAATTTGGAAGCACTGCCTCCAAGTGATGTTGACTTCCGTGACATTTCATGACTTGTTCATTAAGAAGTGTTCACTTGTTGCTGCTGTTCTGAGGAAGTAGAAAAGATAACTTGTATCTGTACATGTAACAACAGCTCTGCTTTGCTGTTAAGGCAAAACATTGTCTGTATCTTGTAACATGTGGACTAATTTATTTCAGAACTAACTTGTCACAGTCCAGTTGCTTTGGCAATGGAAAATGAAGATATGTTGAAAATATTGAAATTGTTGCGTGATCTGGGGCCCTGGGATGATGGCCCTCTGTTACTGGTACATGCTCAAAGGTAGCCAAGTGCTTTTTTTTTTTTTTTTTTCTCTCCTCTCTTTTCCCTGTGGTTAACTTGCTAGCAGGAATTGATTTTGAGAGCTTCACACTTCATGAAGCTTTCTGGGAATCTCTTCAGAAGATCACCTTTCTGAAAATGGTTTTTGTTCTGTCTCTCTTTAGGCTTTATGAAAAATTTGGGGAAACAGCTCTTCGGCCCTTGATCAAGTTCCACCCCTCTATTTCGCCTTCTGATATCAAGCAGCTTTGTAGGAATGATCCAGCTCACTTTTTAGCATATTTAGATAGCCTGATGAAGTCACAGCCAGAGGATAAAAGGTAAAGGGAATAGAGAGCCTTTCACCTCTGTGCTGCCTTCATCACGCGGATGTTTTTTTTCGTTTAACTGTTGTAATATTTCTGTGCTTGGTGCTCTTTATGTTTCCAAGTTATTCTGCCAGATTTAGTTGGTTTCTTGGTATGGATTTTGTTAGCTTAGGTGCTAGCTTTAATATTTTTTCTGCAACATTCTTTCAAATTAAACTGCTATTCTTGTTCTTGTGCCTACTGTTCAGCATACCCAGGTTAGACAGTATTTAGGAAAAAAAAAAAAAGCAAGGGGAATCCAACCTCTGTCAACTTAATGGTTTTCTGTGGTTCCCTTCAGTTTCTAGGAACATAAATGATTCTAGTTTTTTCCATGCTTCATTTTAATCATGTTTTACTTTTTTGCTCGTATGCAATTTTTACGTCTCCATGTATCTGGTATATTTAAAAATCATTTTTTTCCCCATGTGCTTTGTTTTGTAGGTCATCTCTTCTTAGATCTCTTCTGCAGCCGGAATCAATACGACTGGATTGGTTGTGCTTGGCAGTTTCTCTTGATGCACCACAAAGAGCAAACACTGTGGATGTGGAAGGAAATCCCAGGTAAAGCGGAGTTCACTTGAGGTTCTGAGTGCAGGAAGAAGCTTTAACTGTTCTGCAGTCTTAAGTTTGATATGATACTTTGGATGTCAGTGAATCCTTGGAGCATTTTGCATATTGCAGAGTTCAGCAGAAGCAACCAAAGGATTAAATAACTACCTGTAATACCTTATTGAATGACTGTTCTTGCTGAGACTATGCTGTGTCTCGTTAATTTTCCTGCTTCTATTTGATAAACCTGAATTTCTTGTAGAGAAAACTTTTTTTGAAGAAAACCATTAATGTTTTAAAACAAAATTTTTCTTTGTCTAGGCCACGATCGCATTTGTTTACATGGGGCTACAGCCAGCTCATTCTGCTTTTGATTAAACTCCCAGCTGATTTTGTTACAAAAGAGAAAATGGCAGACATTTGCAAATCACATGGGTAAGATGAAAGATTGCTAATTCTTCATACTTGCTTAGCTGATGCTCTGACCCCAAAAAGATACAAATGAAAAACACTTATCTGCTCCTAGCTTGAATAAGTTTCACTCAGAAACATTTCCTGTTTTGAGGATTAATTTTAAGAGTCCAGTTTAATGCATCTGATACCCCTTGTGTTGTGAGCCCGCTCTGCAATGAGTGGTATGATTGTTGGCATTCAAGAAATTCAGTTGCTTCTGTCTTCACTAAGTGAATATTTAATTACTGTTCATTTCAGTTTAGGCTAAATATTTGATTCCTGGAAATTTTTACTCTTATTTAAGGTTTTGGCCTGGATACCTTTTCCTCTGTTTGGAGCTGGATAGAAGAATAGAAGCCTTTACTAATATTGCTCATTTGGATGATTTGAGCCTATTGAATGAAGAAGATGGTTAGTGAATCTTAAGCTGTGTACACATTTCTGCAACATCAGAACTGCCCTTAGTCTCTACTGATTAAGTTTCTCAAAAGTAGAGTTAAGCTGTTTTTGGTGGTGGTGGGTTCCTTTCCCCCTCCCCTTTCCCCCTCCCCTTTCCCCCTCCCCTTTCCCCCTCCCCTTTCCCCCTCCCCTTTCCCCCTCCCCTTTCCCCCTCCCCTTTCCCCCTCCCCT